>NC_056729.1:1708851837-1708949337 GCF_019279795.1 Protopterus annectens | reverse complement strand
GTCTTTGTTTTCCTCATAGCATATTTTGAAATCCAGTTTGATGGACAATGCAGTGCAGTTCTGTTCTCCAATTAATACACTTTTGATTAATCAGAAATTGAGAAAGACTGGCTGTGTGTTTTATCTTTCCACTAGACTAACTCAAACAAGTGGTCTTACAAGACAGTGCTACACAGCAGGGCTGCCATATGTCACTGACTGTGACTTTTCCATCTTCCATTTTTCAGCATTTTTTTTTCAGGATGTACTCTGTAGTCCAGCATGTGGTTTCTCACTTAACTGGGAATAGAACATTAGTCTTTACATTCCAGGACTAATTGCTTTGTACTGGATTGTTTTAATAAAAGCTTGTTTTCCATTGCTTATTATTAAAACACTTATCGGGTTAACATTTCTCATAGACTGGGCTCTGAATTTGGATTAATGTCATGTCTTATTCTTGCAAAAGCTACTGTTTCTGAGAATTTGTAAGGTTTAGTTGTGTAGGAATTTCCCCTTGGTTTTACTTCCAGTTTGTAATTTAGTAAACATCTTCAAATGAATGATCACTGTTCAGAAAAATGCACTTAAAAAAGTAAAAGAAAAAAGTTAATATTTTCTACTTGTATCTATCTATATATAATATCTACTTACATATACTTGCCTGTGTGTATTGCATGATCTTTCTTTCTCCCTCTGTATATATAGCATATTTAGATTTTTTTTTTGCTGTTTGCATCTGTTTACCATAGTTATTAGTAATTGTTAATTTCAGTGTCTTAGTGTACACTGCAGCTGTAATTTGCAAAAGAAAAATGTCAGGTTTAAAAATGTGGTTATTTTAGTAATTTGCCAAATTTGTGGTTCAAATGAAGGTACATAAAACCACTAATGTTTTATTTAGGCTTGGCATTTACATATTAAATAACAAATGAATGGACCCTGTAATGAGACCCAATAAACAGGCTAAGTAGCTACTTTTTCTGCAAACCTCGGGCAAGAAACTATATTAAGTTTGTGCAGTCATTTTCATTATGGCAGTCTTGAAATGTAAGGGTTGTTTAGATAGATTTTCCTATGCATTGTCAGTGGGCTGACATATTGCAGCTGATGTAGGTGAGGGGTTGTGACTTTTAAACATAGTTTTAGCAGGGCTCAGTGCTTGGGAATGAAAACACTGCTGATGGGAGGAAGGCCTTTGCACAGATCAGTACAGCAATTACAATATCATAATAGTGCACTTATGAGTAAATCACAGTTTCGTTTGGTGCCATAATTTGGTTTTGGGAGGCCAAAAAGATGCTGACGTCAGAAAAGTACATGGCTTCACATAATGGACCACCAGTCACACTGATTACTCATTGTTAACTATATATGTCTGTATCTGCTTTACTGGGAGTTTCAGTGAATTGGTACGAAAAGTTAAAAAAAAAAAAAAAAAAAAGGTTTTTTAGTGGCTTTGCCCAGTGGCCTAAAACTGAACCTGCAACCTAGAGACAGAAAACTTCACTGAAGGACCTTTTGGGTCAAACCAGAATTAGTTAATGGCTCTTTTCCTCCTGACTGTGTCTATGTTTTAATCACTTACAAACATACCTCTCAACTGTACAGATTTTCACAGAATGTCCAGATTTTTTGCCTCATATTTTTGGTGTGTTTCTCATAAAATTGTAGTTTTCTGGAAAATCAGTGGGAAGTCATGGAGGGAAATAATGACAAACATTTGAGTTTCAGACTTTGTTTCCTTCAGAAAAGTCAGGCTAATGCAAAGCATGCTAATCTATGAACTTTCTAAGTCTGTAAAAGCAATATTTAAAAAGTGTCCCTATTTTTGGGCCTCTGCCTCCCCAGTATTTATGGCTTTGTCCAGATTTCTTGTCCTAAGAGGCTGAGAGGTATGCTTGCAAACTTACTGTGACACCTAGTGTGACCGAATCTTCAACAGTCCCTGAATATTTTCCGATCTCTAAGTCACTTTTATGCCCAGGTTGTCAAAAAAGGTCCCATGTTTTGCTTCATTTTGATAAGCTACATTCATTACAAATCTTCAAACAGTAATAATAATTCTGTACAGAATGTGTTTATATTATTTCTTGGAAAAAATAAAATACATAAGATATCAAACTGTAAAGGTGCTGAAAACATTTATGCATTACTAAAAACAGTAGTACATCTGTGTAATGAATACTTAAAGTGGGGCAAAAGTTAGAAGTGACATATCTAGTTCTTTCCAGAAATGATTTATAAAGGAAAAAGTGATCATACTTAGCACAGTAAAATGTAACGAGCTTGAATAATTTCTGAAGAAGGCCAGCTGCTTAAGAGTTTTTCGGCTTGTCATCTTGCCTTCCGTTTTTATTATTTATTTACTCCTTTCAGCTAGTGAGCAAACACTGGTTTAGCAGAACAGAAAAAAGATTTTATTTTTATTTTAGTGGATGTTCTAGTTTCTAAGCTGGAACAAGGCATTTTAACCTATAATTTTTAGAACATAGTACAGGTTTGGAGCGAGACAGGATACATGGTTAAGGAAACTGACAAGTCACCTCAGAACTCATGTTACTCCGATGAAAATAGAAGGTGTAGGTTGTGCATCTGTGTACTTTATTTCTGGTTATTATAGACAAGTTATGTCACTAAGTAAACTAAATAGGAGCATTTTTGTTATGGAAGCTTTCTTTCCTGTGGTCATATCTGCTAGGTACAGTAACAGTTGCATGTTTTCAGGGTGAGTTATGAAATGTGGTCTAGTTAAATGGCTTTCCTCACATCCAGCAAAATACGTACCAAAGCAACAGCCATTGTTAGCAAACAGGGTTTTGGTACAAGTGATGCTGGCAAAGTCTGGACTGGTATATGAAGTCTGGAATCTGTGTCAATTGTTATCTCCATGTAATACCCAATAGTATTTAAGCACAGGAAGTGAAAGCACCTTGAAACAAAGTGTGAAGTAGCATGGCATGGTATAGTTGTATGGTACTGACTACAGAGCTTGAGACATCGATTTTGTCAGTCCTTATTTCATCCGTATTTGATAGAAATTAGAAGAATGTGTATTACGTATGTGTATCACACACACAAAATGCTCGAGTCTAGTCATACCATTTTTTCATTACAGAGATTATAAAGCGATGAAATCTAGAGAGATGAGGTTAGTACAGTGAAGTTTAGATATGTAGTCCCCTATCTTGCATTGCTGTACACATTGTGACTTCTCCAAAGTTACCCAGCAAGGAAGGAAATGACCATACCTTATAAAGTACTTAAGTTTTATACAGAAATTTGGATTCAGTCATGACATACCATTCTGAACAAAGTAATGTAGCCTTCTATCTAGTTTGGGACGTTGCTTCATTCCTAAGGCTGTCATTAGCTGTGGCAGCTGAAATAGTCACTGATCCATTGTTTCTGGAACAGGGGGTGTTTTGGAGAATTATTATAGTAATGACTTGTACCCAAGCCTATCAACCTCTTAGTACAAGAATCCTGGACAAAGACAAAAATAATGGGGGACAAAGGGTAAAAATCAGAGGCAAACTTAAAATATTGTTCTTATAAACACAGAAAGTTGATAGACAGACGTTTCAATTAGTATACATTTTTTGAAGGATATGAAGTCTGATACTCAAATGCTTGTCATTATTTATTCAATCCTCAATGGAGGGTAGGATTTTGGCATAATGGTTAAGGTGTCTGTCTTACAAACACAAGGTGCAGGGTTTGATTCTGACATGGGGTAATTAGCTAGGCTTACAATGGCCCAGAACAGCACTTAGCCTAGTACTAATCTATGAACCTAATAGTTTCCAAGAAATCTGCATATTTTTATTAGGTGCAGGCCTAAAGTATGAATAAAAAATATGGATATTCTCCAAAATTTAGGATAGTTTAAAGGTATGTCCGTTCCTATTTCACTGGGCAGTGTTGCATTCGACAGTTATTTCTAAAAAAAAAAAAAATTCAAAGCCTGAAATTTTAGGAAAATATATTTTCTGACTATCCTGTAGGTTGCAGCTAACTCTGTCGTGCACAGTGGAAACAAAATTTTGCAGCAGTAATGAAGTAAAAAACAAATGATTTGTAGTGGCTGAGGATCCTTAACATTCTTCATAATCTTAGAATGCTTCAGTAAGAAATTCCAGACTCCAAGTTCCTGAAAAGGTGAGAACCATGAGTAAATTTGTCTCCCAACTCTACACAGACATACCCATAAAAAGTGCCTGTAGGATAGAAGTACATGGTAGGTAAAGCAATGTGTAAATATTAGGCTAGATTCAGATGGAAAATGCAAATCTGACTAGTTCTGATATACCTCCAGTCATAGCTCTCAACATTCCATCTCTAAAATGAGGAACACTAGTCCTCATAATGTGGAACAAATGGGCAAAATGTGGAACACATACTAATGGCTTACTAACAACTTCAACTAGGAAGGTCATAGGATGGTTAAAATATGCTGGTTTTACTTATAAAGAAGATCTTTTAATTAATTAATATGATGCATTTCTATTTACAATTGATTTGACTTAAAAAATTCCTAACACTGAATGTGTGACAGAGTCTTTCAATGTGGAACTTTGAGGAACTTCGAGGAACGTGAACTTTTTAAGACCCCAAATGAGGTACACTTGAGAGCTATGCCTCCAGTAGCTATATTGAAAAATAACATTACTGCAATGTTACGTATGTGACCAAATAAATACCTTGTGGAGCTGTGCTTCCTGAGTATACATGTGTGGTACAGCTGGAGGCAGATTACAACACTTCCATATTATTTTGACAGATCAGCAGATATGACCTTGCAGGGCATAATCCTGTGTTACCTTCTAACACGGTGTCCACAAAAGTACCAGGTGCATGACACCTACACAGATCGGGCCTCTTCATTCTTTTATTTTGATAGCTATCTTGGATGGTTCGGCTGAGCGCCATAAGGAAACTAATGTAAAACCAAAATGTTCAGAGCCACACTACATGTACTGAAATCAGGTGTTGGAATTGACATAATGATTACAGTGTTTACCTTATAAACACAAGGTAGAGGGTTTGATTCTTACCTGTGGAAGCAAAGCTAGGCCTAAAAAGACCCCTAGAGTTGTTAGCCTAGTATTCTCCTATGAACCTACAGGGCTTTTAAAAAAATAATTAAAGTAGACTAATCCTGAAATACCCCCCCCCCCCCCGGCCAAAACCTGGGAAAAGTAATACAGATAGATACAAGAGCAAGGACAACATAGGAAACAAGTCACAGACATTTGTAAAACAGTAGCAGGCTGAGGGGCATTTATCTGTCTTTGTAGAGGCAGGGGTATAGTGAACAACTGTAGTGAGAACTCTGTGAATGTGGAAAGATATGTCAGGAATGTGATAATTCTGCTCTACACTATCGGATAGGAGCTGAGGGAAACACAACTACTGCTGCTGAGTTTACGGCCTAAAACAAGATGTGTGACCACCTGAGGAACAGGATGACCAAAGAACTCTGGGAAGATGAGAAAGGAAAGGAAAAGAGCATAGATGCACCTGTGTCACTGACTCAAGACCATTCTAGATCTGTGAACATGCAATACAGTATGATGAAATGTATTAATATTTTATTTGGTAATAAAGTGCTTGGGCAAGAAGTTATAAACAGACTAGGTATAGAATCATAAAAACTAATGTCAGAGAACCCCCGCCAGGTACCTTCCCACTTTTCCTGTCCATTCAAGAATTCATACAAGACTACCTGACTTTACCTCCTTATTCTTGTTATGGGGTTCAGTGATTGCATCACCCCCCCCCCCCCTTACGTTTACATCAGACTGTCTAGTACATGTCTAATTACTGCATCTGTTTGTACCTCTGAAGTATGTTGATAATGAGTACTTATATATACGACTTACTTCTGTTTTATTTTCTTAACAGTGTGTTTTCTTTCTTTTCATTTTGCCCACTTTGACCATGTGACCTTCAAGCCCCTATCTGCTACTGACCCACTTATTCTTCTTGATCTCTGGTATCATGGAACTCTGGGTAAGGAAGGCAAAAGCTGGAAATCATAGTTGTCATCCAGCAGGGGTCATGAGATTTTCTGACAGTAGATGACAATCCAAATTGTTTAGAATGTGTGGTGCGTTGCCTGGTGAGCTGGATGCAATGTCTGTGCACTTCTGCACATCCACACTTTCTAGCACAATTTCATGCATATTCCAAAGCAGGCTTGTGCTCCCTGTGTCACAGGTTGCAGGAGTTGCATTAGTTGGCCTCCTGCAGGTAGAGTTCCCCCTAGAATGTCTGAACCAGCATGACCTGTGCAGTCTTCTCCCTCCCTAGCTGCATCCTTCAACTCCTTTGTCGCTTGTTGAACTCGGGTTACCTGGGGACATACTCTGACCTCAGTTTCTCTACATCACAGAACTAGGTATCAATGTGTTTTCTACCTAGCACCCTGAAAACAGGTGTGCAGTGTACTCTGATTTTACATATATGTCTGCCAGATTTGGTCACTTTCTGGCCCCTCTTGCTTACAAAACTATAAAATTCTGTTCATTTTATTATTTGCATACTTTAGCTGTGGCTGAAAGAATTCCTTGATCCATTCTACCTCCTTGTGTAGATAAAGAAAATGAATAGACTTTATCCAGCACCCGTCTGTAAATAAATACTTTTTCATGTTCTCCTTGATTAGACATTTGCTGCTCTCCTTTATTCCCGAATGTTTGCCTTCATTTAACTTCCATGCACCATATTTATGCTACCAAGATACATGAAGACTTCTAGCGTCCCCCCTCCCCCTTTTCTTTTCTTCAGAGATGGCTTGTTCTGTAGTATTTTTTTTCACCGCCTTTGTGTGATGTTTCTTTGGCACAGTTTTTTTACTTCTTTTAGGTCATCAAAGAATCTGGTTGTAGAGGTCACCTCAGGTCAAAGGTTTCTAGGTTAAGAATAGTAGCCATCTAATTTCAGACTTGTTTATGTAATTTTGAATACGACTCTGTTGATAAAAAGCAAAAGTAGTGCAGATCTACTCAGATGGTCATGAAGTACGAGAGGCTGTAAAATTAACAAAAGAAACATGATCGTAACTATCAGTAGCTGGCCATTGTTACAATAAGTGGCATATAATGCATTTCTTAGTGTAGTACCACTGCCAAATTCAATAACAGTAGTGCCACATGGGGAGGAGCAACAAAAACAAGGTTAAGCTAAATAATCTGGGATTTCTATGGTGGAAACCAGTTTATCATACAAATGATTACTGTAGTCTTGTTTCATTTGTTTTCTGGAGCTGTTTAAATTCACAGTAGCACATATGCCAAGACTTGGATCTGATATGAGTATATAGATTTATTTAAATATGCAAACATAGCAACACTTTACTTGGTCTTACACCCTCAGAAACACACAGTTGTTTCTATCTATATTCTGTCCTAACAACCAGAACAAATGTCTCTGTAGTTAGGGAACACACTTATTATGTACTATGTCGTTGGCTGAACAGGTAGCACACTTGCCATTGGTCCTGGAAGACCAGAGGGTGTTGGGTTCTATTTCCACACCAGGTGATTGGATTGCTGACACTGTGGAGTAGTATGGGGGGTGTACTGCACTCCTGAGTGTGTCGTCCTTTGCATGAGATGTTAAAGTGAGGTCCCATTTCCTTGAGTTGGCGGCAGCTCAGGTGGATGTAAAAGATTACACCACCTATCGAAGAGAGTAGATAGAGGAAGTTCCCAATTCCCTGGCCAAATTTTCCCCAGAAGTATAGATATTGCCTCAGGTCTCCTGTGAAATGAGGCTAATAGCTTAGTGAGACTAACCCAATCAACAAAGAATAAGTAAATGCAATAAAATGCTACCAGTCCACTGCTTAGTAATTAACCCAATGCCCTGCAACCAGTATGGCCACTCATATACGTTTGCCTTAATCAGTTTTCATGTTATTCATGTAAATTTCTGGAGAGAGCCTACTGATTATTTTCTGTTTTAGTGGGAAAAAACACGTTTGTATGGTGTTTCAGTTAAGGTGTTTTGTGGATCAGTTTGCTTACTGTATCCATGGCGGGCATTTTTGGGTAGTCTTTTACAGTAAAACTCTCTCAAAAGTCAGCAGATAAACGGATGGAACCACTCGCCACTCCAGAGACCAGTCCACGCCACCAAAAAATATCGTACAGCCTTTTATTATAATCCAAAACGCCAAACACTCCAAAATATATGAACGCTTTTTGTAAAATCACACACTGCGTTTTCGTTACACGTTGACTTCATCAGATAACCCAATGCATCCATTATTGTGTCTATTTATAGTCATACTTGAAAAACTAATTAATTTCCTAATTAAATCCAATCACCATTTAAAACGGAAATTCACAACACTCAAAATACCAACATTTCATACCCTCAATCATTTTTGGGTAGTCTTTTACATTACCCTTCAGATCCTTTTTACATACGTAATTTGGAATTTAATCTGACGCACCAGGGATGTCATAGCGCAACAAAGGATATTACCTGATATTTACAGTAGATAGCAGTTCCTTAGGTTTGATGCTACATTTTTTCTACGCAAATATTCTCCTGTGGGATTTTCAGTAGCCTGTTTTGTACAGGTAATATGTTTACTCTAGAGTTCAGTTCTGCCCTTCAGTATGCTAAATTAGCAGTCTGTGTGTGCATGGCGGGGGGGCAGTGGGAGCCGTAAGACATTGTCAAGTGATTGGTCAAAAGTCCATCACTGTATATAAATTGTTACACTTTCTAACTTGAGGATTACAAAAAAGAAGAAAGCCCTAACTGGTCACGTCATGTACCCCTTGCCTGTGACCCTGATGAGAAGGTTCAAAGGTATCCATGTAGTTCCGGAAAAAAAAAAAAAAAAAACAGAAGGAAAAGTGAACATAGGAACCATTCTTTCTGAATTTCTAGCAACTTTGTCAAGAGTAGTAATGTTTACTGAAACAAGCAAAGAGGCACAGTGTGAAAATCAATGGTCAGCTTTTGTGCAACAAAATTCACTGTAAAAAAATTGCTGAGGAAATGCTGGAAAACATTTATCTGAGAAAAAAAAGTGTTGCCAGTGAATGTAAGGGTATCATGGCCAACTATCTGTGAAAAAAAAATAAGCCTAAAATATTTTACTAAGTAACAGATACTGCAGCTTTAAGCGTTCTGGTGTTCTATCAGCGTTTGTCCTTTCATCTCCTTTTCACTGCACATTTATGACACTGTTTACCTTTACAGATCATTTTACACTCCTTATCAAAAATATTTGCTGTAATATAATAAAATAGCTTAGAAATGTTCTGTTGTTGAGTAAATATTCAACATGCAAAAACAGTATGTGACCTTTAGAAAAATGCAAAATCATGATATCTTGTTCCAGGAAAACAGCCCAATAAAATTATAAATGAAAGATAGCAAAAACTGATGAAAAAATAAAGAAACATGGTTAATACTAAAGAAAAGTTCCCTTTGCTGCACATTTTGCATTTAAAAGATTTCCCACTGAATTATTATATTAATGGTTGTTTGTGTGTGTGTGTGTGTGTGTGTGTGTGTGTGTGTGTGTGTGTATGTGTGTGTGTGTGTGTGTTTTCAGCTTTGGGTTTGATTCTTGCAATTTCCAGCTGAATATTTTGTGAGTTACATGTGCTTTAGAGAGCTCCCATTTTGTGCCAGCACAGGTACGTGAAGACATCAGGGTCGGGAGTAAGTCCTTTCCTCTATGATCTTGAGTGGAACATATCTAATCGTTTTATCAAACAGAGCATATATCGAAAATTAGATTTATCTGATGCAATCAAGGCAAACTATTGACTGTATGTATAGCCATTCTGTGATATTTGATTTGTAGCATAGAACACACATATAACCAAATAGATATGGGAGGGACACAGTGGGAGTATGATGTTGGGGATTACATAATGTAGCCAGAATTCTGAGAAGGGGAGTGGGAAAGCTACAATATTTTTACGGTCAGGGTGCAAGTCACTGAGGGAGTCAGGAAGCATTAGTGATGAACTGTCTCAATAAGCTGTGGAATATTTTTAAACTAGGTGTGGCATCTTGAGGACAGGGACATTCAGTGATTGCCACCATCTTAAATACCGACTGCACTCAATATTTGGGGAAGTTTGTGGTGGAAATTAATATTGTTATCAATGGCTTCTGAAACTGCAGTATTCAGGGTGTTGCACTCTCTTGAGGAATTATTACTACCAAATGTTGAGATGTAAAGTTTGGTGACATATCACTGTGCCTACTGGTATCCGTTTTTTTTTTTTCTTTCTTTGGTGTTTTGTGAAATTAAGGATTAGAAAGGTTTCTGGTCTTAGTGTGTTTAAAAGAGACGTAGATAAATGGAAAAATGGTTTGGTAACAGGGTTTTTGTATGTCCATCGATAGACAGCAAACTCCTATAAGGTCTATGTTGAGGCTTAGACCGAATTTGAGATGTATTAAAAATTCAACACTGAATATTCACAGATGAACCTATGTACTTTGTGTATCAAAATGCCTGCCTGCTTCGTTTAATTAGGCATTGTCCTTCAATGGTCTTGAATGTGAAATATTAATTGATGCCCATAAAATTGCAGTTATCCCATTCTCTATAACAGCTGTCAGAACTTTCACAGAAGAGATATAGCTGTATGTGAGTGCACAAGTATGCAGCTTAGATGTGTATATGTGTGTGTGTGTGTGTGTGTGTGTGTGTGTGTGTGTGTGTGTATATATATATATATATATATATATATATATATGTGTGTGTGTGTGTATGTGTGTGTGTATATATATATATATATATATATATATATGTGTGTGTGTATATATATATATATATATATATATATATGTGTGTGTGTATGTGTGTGTGTATATATATATATATATATATATATATATATATATATTTATTTATTTATTTATGTGTGTGTGTGTGTGTGTGTGTGTGTGTGTGTGTGTGTGTATATATATATATATATATATATATATGTGTGTGTGTGTGTGTATATATGTATATGTGTATATATATATATATATATATATATATATATATATATATGTGTGTGTGTGTGTATATATATATATATATATATATATATATATATGTGTGTGTGCGCGTGTGTGTGTGCGCGCGGGCGCATATATATGTGCATGTGTGCAATTCTATTTGTATCTTCATATAAATAATCTGTATAGTATATGTGATTATTATTATTATTATTATATTATATTATATATATATATTATTGTATTATTATCATTATTATATGTGCTGATTATTATTATTATTATTATTATTATTGTTACATTATATTATATATATATTATTGTATTATTATTATTATTATATGTGCTTATTATTATTATTATTATATTATATATATTATTGTATTATTATTATTATATGTGCTTATTATTATTATTATTATTATATTATATATATATTATTGTATTATTATCATTATTATATGTGCTTATTATTATTATTATTATTATTATATTATATTATATATATTATTGTATTATTATCATTATTATATGTGCTTATTATTATTATTTAGAGGTACAGACATATAACACAATCCTATATATCTGGCTGTAATCTATGAACTAATAGTCGCATATTATATAAAATGCAAACCACACAATGGAGGATAGTTGATTACTTGACGTGAATCTGGAATTGTTAATAAATGTCATCAAGAAAAGGCTGCTGTCACTTTGTCTTTGGTCTGTTAGTATTAGCCATTGGTATAGGTTATGAGGTGGAAAATGCTGTTGTGCCCTCTTGTATTTGCAAACCACACACCCTTGTCTGCTTAGCAGTAAAAGAGACCATTCTGACACTTTTTCTGAGCTTTTGGGTTCACATTTAGAGTTTGGGTGCCAGGCGGGACGATGTTAAGTCATCCTTTGCTGCTGTGGGCTAGGCATGGATTCTAAACAACCAGTTTGGGAGTACTGCTGTTTGTTTTCCTGAATATAAACATTTGAAAATGACTGAGTCATCAGCACTGAGCTACGGAAAGCTGGCACTAAACTGCCCACATTTATTAATCAATTTGTTACAGTTAATATTGCCTGTAATTGCTTGTATTGTCATTTAGTTGATGCGTAATACTAGCCCTTTTTCTGTCTTCTTCCCTGTTCTAGAATATTTCTGGAAATGAGCTTTTGACCACTTCTTTATACCTTTCCTGGTAGAATATCGTAAACAAACATTAAACAAATAAATTATAAGTAAATGAACACTATTTTTAGATAGAAGCTGTTCTTTGCACTTTTCCTTCTTTATTTAGTGATCCCACATGTATCACAGACACACTCTTTTAGAACGGGTAGAAAGGACTGCCAAACCACTGTTGTATCAATCCTCCTCGGAGCAGAATGAAGGTTACGTTTCTTGTTCAGAGTTGATGTATGCAAATGGAGAGCGTGAGATGAGGTCGGACTCCACTCTTTTTTATTTATGCTGCAAGGTGGAGTCAGCCCTCCTAAATTACTAAGATGAACCTCTGCACCTGAATGGCAGGCTTGGCAAAACTGGCCACTGTTATTAAGTTGTTATATTTGCTATAGTACTCTGAACTGAGTTTGATTCCCGTAGCCTCCAGCTAACCAGCTTACATGTTTGTGTTTCTGGATGAATTGCTGTTGTACTCATGACCAGCTCAGAGTGTTTGTAATATGAAGTAAAAGGCTTTTTTTTTTTTTTTCCCTTGATTCTGGCTTACATAAGTTAATAGGCCCTAGGATTGCAAGATCCGGTTGTTCTGCTTTGATATAGAAGTCAGGACTGTGTGGTGGACAGAATACTATGTGCTGAAGATGTGGGTACTGTTTGATTTACTTCTCCCATGGTGATGCCAGTGTCCTTCATCTGTTACATGCTCATCATCAGTCTAAAATACGCTTTTGTGTAACTGCAGAGTGTTTGAGACAGCCTGGCTTCTGTTACGTGTTGTGCACAGAAGCCAGATGAATAGAGAGAAATAAAAGGACACTAAAAATTTAAAAAAGCCGTATTTACATGAAAAGGGAAACAGCTGTTTGCCTAAAATAAATCACCTCCTTTTTAGTAGAATATGTTTTGCATCAGAACAGCTGTTCTTTCCCAAGATGAAATCAGATATTCTGTTTCTGCCATAACTGGCACCAGATTTAATATGTCTGAAAGACGGTTTTTTTTTCAGTACAGAAGCTGTTAATACATGAAACACAGTCCTTCCTGTGACACATGCATATACTGTACAACGTGAGAAATCATAGCATGTGTAAGTGGAGGCTATGCACATGTTAACTTTGACATCATTAATTATGTTTTTGCTCTGTTTTCCTTCATTATTTACACCACTGGGTTTACAACTACTGCTAAGAATGCAAAATGCAGTTATCTAGAACTTCCTTGCTTTCTTACTAGCTACTTTAGTCACTCTAGCATTTTAATTTCTTGTCCTGCTCATCAATATCATAAAAGTTGAAAATGTTTGGATTTATGGAAATTGGCTTCTTCTGATGGCAAGCAGAGAAAAAAAAAACACTAAACAGAAGCTAAACGTATCACCGTTTTGTAAAGCATTACAACCCCAAATGAAAAGTTTTATGCCATTCACTTAAATCCTGTTGTCGTTTTTGTAGCTGTACTTCTTTGTAATAGGGGACATAATGTAAAAGTAGAGATTACTGGAGGGGCAGTATATGAACTGTTTATATTTATAAACAATAAATGAAAGCATTGATAGTGTAAGGAGTAGCGAGTTCAGAAAAAGTAGTGGAATCCTGGACCAAAGCTTATACTAAGGGGAGATAGGCAGAAATAAGTCATTGGTTACCAAAATGGAAAACAAAAACAAATGGCTAGTAGATGCACAGGGTCTGGTTCTCATTAGCCAGTCAAGTGTACTTTTATGCTTTTATGTTTGTAGAATCTTTGAAATAAACTATCAATGACAGATGTAATTGGGTAATATTAAATCTAAAAAGATTTATTTATTTTATTTTATTTTGCATTTGTTTACCAGGAATGTCTGACTGGGCAAAAGGCCCATTTTCAGTGAAGGCCCGGGGAGAAAAGCTCCACAGAACACAATTTACAGAAATGAAATAAAGTTTAACAGTAGTCAAAAGTAAAAATATTTTAAACAAGAAATTATGTGCAAACGGAATATATGACAAATAACATAATACATAGTGTACTACAAACGCAAACGCACCAGGAAGCAATAAGGACCAACCACTAGTTTATCGATAATATCAAATGAATTGGTGAGCAGAAAAATAAAAAAAAAAAACACACTCTTTATATAAAAAAACTTAAAATTAGATAAAGAGTGTGTTTGTTTTATTTATTTTTTTATTTTTCTGCTCACCAGTTCGTTTCATATTATTAAACTAGTGGTTGGTCATTATTGATTTCTGGTGCCGTTTTCGTTTGTAGTAGTTTTGTTTTATTCGGCACTCTACTCTTCCTTCTGTGGTTAATACATAGTGTACAATTTAGAATATGTAATGCATAGAATGCAATTTGAGTATAAGAGATGACATCTAGGTATAAGAGAAGACATTCATAAAACTTGAAAAAGAAATAGTAACATGATTGAACTATAGATGTAAGGAAAGAGAGGTAAGTGATGCGAGTTAACGGGAAGTGAAGAGATGGACTGAAGGTGGATCGGAATAAGAGTACACGTATGAAACCGAGTAAAGTTAGATAGAAAGTCAAGATTATAAGTTATTGACAGGCTGACTCTAGTTTCAGGCCCACCTCTTTCACTCTCACACTTTGTGATTTTGTACAAGTCATTTGATTAGACAAATGTTCTCATTTTGCTGTTGAGAATGGTACACGGGTCTTACATTTTTACGTTTTTAGAAAAGATTAGAAGTATATGTAGTACATGGAGCATGTTGATTAAACTCCAAAATTAGCAAGAAGACAAGATGGTTATGCAGTTCTTTTCTGCAAGACCCAATCATTACAGCTTTCAGATGTGCAGAAAAACTTTTGAAGTGCATGAAACACTGCAATTATGCTACAAAAATGGGAAAATGACATGCTTGTTAAGCACCTTTCTAGTGTTGAAAAGTGCTCATTAAATACCCCCTAAGTGCTACCTTTTTCCTCATAGGTAGTTACTTGGCATGCATTTAATTAAGGAACCTCATCCAAATTCCCAGTTGTCCCAAAGTAAAGTAACCTCCTAAAAATCCCACAGTAGGCAGACGGAACCAACCCTGTACCACAGGAAGTAGCTCATTTAGTTCATAGCCGTAATCCTCTAAGCCAATTGAAAAACAGAAGAGTATCATCCTAGGGTGGGCTTGAAATACCAGTCTTTTAATTAATAGCTGAATGACCTGAGTGTGCACAGAAAAATGCAATAATCCCGATTGGGTCTGATGATATGGATTAAAAATGGACAATGCCAGCTGGTAAAGAACCATCGCAGAAGGTAAAACAGCATTAAAAGCTATAAGATAAGTTGTTCTGGCATACATATAAACAAAAAGTGATGCAGAACAAGTTTTGCTATGTATCTTTCAGGGCTGTTGTACTCTAGTCTTGCAACAGACCACACACATCATCCACCATGGACCAGTACTATGAAATGGGAACAGCTTTAAAATACTTTGCGTTACCAATCAGAAAAAAGGTACATGAACCTTTTAGCAGCTTTTAAAACTTCTACTCCATCAAAGGTGCTCTTCCAACTGCTGGCTGTGTTGCAGTGCTAAGTGTCTTATGGCTTTCAAAAATGGAAAACATTTGCGCTCCTTCACTTTTTTTCTCTGTGACAATTATGTGTGTTTTCTCAACATGGATGTCACAATTCATCTCTCAAGCTTCACTTCATGTTGTTCTGCTCTCAAGATGAATTTCCAGATAGTCAGCTCTTGAACATACTACATAAATGAGTCGGTCGCCGATCATAACTGGATTGTTATGTGTTCGAGACATGGATGACAAGAAAGTCACCATGATAGCGAAGCATAAGATGTGAATTTTGTCATCCATGTCGAGAACACATAATAAATGATTATGATCAGAGACCTGATCATAATTATTTGTAATGCATAAAGCTTTATCTGCTCCATGTACTTCTGGTTACAGGGAGAAACGTACAAAGTGTTTTGCCAGTTTTCAAAGCTGTAAAGCACTTACAGAGTGCTGTTTTAAAGGCAGTAACATACTCTCTAATGTTACAGACAGTCAGGAACACATTGCTAGCACAGACAGCAGGCAGACATATATCTGTTTTTTATTTTGCCACTGTCAGTGCTGGTCAGTACTTATAGATTTAGCAGCCAAGCACAATAAATGATCTTAACAAGTGACACAGGGGGTGCTTAATATTTGTTAAGATCGGGTCTCAGGCTATAGAAGTGCTTGACTGATTTGTTTTTTTTCCAGATATCTGAGAATAATCACCATGCTCCATGCACTATAAGTTGGTTAGGATTAGAAACCCAATCATAGTTCTTTGTGTTATGTGTTCTCAATATGCAGGTCAAGATTCACCTCTCAAGCTTCACTTTGCCCCACTGTCAAGATAAATTTCTTGACATCTGTGTCTTGAATGTATAATAAAGTGGTTTTGGTTAGAGACCTAGTCATAATCCTTCATGATATATCATGCAGCACCATTTATTTGCAGCTTCCAAATAGATTCAGAGCAAGAACTATATAAGTTTTATAGCTAGAGACCACAAACATCTTGTTGAAAACAAACACTTGCAAAATCTGAAACTTAAATCATACCACAATGTGATCTAGTAACAGAGTTGTTGTGTGTTTGAATAAGACAGATGGCCTCATCAGGCTTGGATTTGAGCTACTCAGATTCTACTTCTAACTACAGTAGAGAGTTGATTATCTGAACGTCGATTATCCGAAATGTCAGTTATCCGAATGCAGCCTTCCAAAGTTGTTGGGTAGAAAACATCATAAAGTCTGACTATATAAACGTTATACTTTAAACTGGGTTAATCCCACCAGGCTAGAAGCTTATTTGCAGTGGATACCCAAGATGGTATTCCTACTGACTAGGGAAAATTTGGCCAGGGCAGCATTGGAATTCTCTTACTGTTTTTAGTACGTACATTTACATCTACTTGAGCTACTACCAACTCGGGCAGTGGAGCCTCAGTTTAACATCCCATATCCGTGGGACACATCCCAAACATAAAAGGCAAATACAGTGCTTAGTAACTGTTTAAAAGATCACTTGCAGAGAAATGATTCAGAGATCTGATCTGAGTAGTAGATAGTTGATCCTGGAATAGTGTTATACAGTACGAAATAGAAGATGAATACGATTAGTGAAACATGATTTGGATAACGTTAGTGACATGAACTTGTTAGGTGGAAACCAGGCTAAGTTTAAATTTCGTATATATGCACCACTCAGTAAATATAAAAACTTTTTTATTATTCTGTTTAATTTAATTATAGTTTAATATTTATTAATATGAATTATCTAATAATACACAATTACTGCATCACTGTCCATACATTGAGAATTACTTATATGAGTAATTCCTACATTAATTGCATATTGTAGTTCTTTTTATTTGTTGACTGTTCGCTCTGGACTGCAGTGAAATGGAACTTCCCAGCAGGATTTTCTTGGTTAAGAAAAATGCAAATAAGTAAATAAATGTAGCAATGTAAGTATAGTGTTGACTGCCATGGCATTTACTTCACAGATTTAATTGTGGCTGAATGTTAACCGTTACATCACTTGATCCCATACTAAAAGTAACATATTACTTCACACACTTTTCAGTAGAAAAGCTTAATTGGAAGTTGAAGCCTATATGTGTAGGGAAACTCTAGATTAATTTAATTTTGGCTGGTTCAGAAATGCTTTAATTGCAAATTTATTAGGTAGCAAGGGGAAGGAGAGTTAAAACTCTATAGATGTACATTGTAAAATCACTAAAATTAAACATTTTTATTAATTTGTTTGTTTATATTTGTTAACGGGGGTAGAGCATTGACCCACGTTAACCTTTTTCAGACTCATCCTGTGGACATTGTCTGTTTAAGTGACTAGCTCAGTTACAAAGATAGGAAAATGGAGTCTGATGGAATCATACCTTGGACTACAGGAAACAGCTTGTTAAAATCGCCACTGATTCTAAGGGTAACCACAAAGCATTCTATAGCTATGTCAGGCATCTCAATGGCAACACCCAGATCTGCTCTGAGTTATAGTACAACTGCAAGAAAATTACAGAAACTGATATTGCCAACATCCTGGCAGATAGGTTCAGTGTTAACGTTACCCCCCCCTCTCACCCTCTAAAGGGCCCATATCTATACAAGAAGAATGCAGAGTCCTTGTAATCACATCTATGCAGGTAAAAGCTGCACTCTCTAAAACCAAAAACACAGCATCCATGGGACCGGACAACATCCCAGGCTGTGTTTTCCACGAACTTCAGAACGAACTTGCTCCCCACCAAAGCACCATGTTCAGTCATAGTCTCACGTCAGGCTTTGTGCCCACTGAATGGTGCACAGCAACATTTTTCCAACTCCACAAAGGGGGAGCCACCACTGACCATGGGATCTATCGCCCTATTAGCCTGACAAGTCTGGTCTGCAAGACCATGGAACGTATCATCAAGGAACTTATAAACAAAGACATTAGTAACCTCCAAACTCTGGACCCCACCGAGTTCGGATTTGTGAAAGGCAGATCATGCCTTCTGAACCTGATTGACTTCTTTGAGGCAGTCACCAAAGCTGTAGACAAGGGTAAGATGGTTCACACAGCCTATCTTGACCTCGCCAAGGCTTTCAACACCATCACCCATTCTGGAATTATAGCTAAACTCATCAAACTAGGTATAAATCCCTACATCACAAGATGGGTTGCCAACTGGCTCACTGACAGAACCCACACTGTAAAAGTTGCAGACTCCAAATCTAACTTCATACAAGTGACAAGTAGAGTACCACAGGGTTCAGTCCTGGGACCTCTCCTGTTTGGTATCTACGTCTCTGAAGTACAGGCTAACACGGAGGGCCTCTGGCTAGCGAAAGTCAATGATGACTGCAAACTAGGAGCCATAGTCGAGTCCCCAAATGATGTGGTCATCCTACGGGCCTCACTGAAACAGATGCCTGGTGTCAGAGGCATGGTCTCAAGCTCAATGCCAAAAAATACATTGTCATCCCCTTTGGTAAAAACTCTGTACCCATGAACTACCACATAGGCAGCAGTCTACTTAACGCTGAATGTGTGATAAGAGACCTTGGGACCCAGGTGGACAGTAGTCTCTCCTTTGATAATCACATCACCACAGTAGTCAGGAAATCCTTCTGTGTGGCACACCTCATCACAAAAGGGTTCTCATCCAGGAAAAAAGAGGTAATTGTTCCCCTCTACTCGGCACTCATTAGACCCATTATAGAGTACAATGCCCCTTTTGGAATGTGCCTCACAAGACATCTGGAACAGCTGGAAAGACCACAGAAGTACTCACAAAGAGGATTACTGGTCTTAAACAGATGCCCTACACTGACCGTCTCAAAAAACTCCAGCTTTACTCTGTAGCATATCGCCTACTCTGGGGAGATCTCTGTCTAACATAAAGCTATGTTAAACCCAGAGCTGTTGGACATGCTACACCTAAAGAAATCCCAATCCCTGCGAGCTGCACGCTTTAGAGACCTAAACCTTATTACCACAATAAACAGGACATGCTGGAGGGATAGATTCCTGTTCCAGAGACTTCCTATACTCTGGAACAAGGTACCCATCTATGTCAAGCAAAGTTCCTCATTAGCACTCTTCAAGAAAAATCTTGATGAGTGAATGGGAAATAGGAAATACACCCCGGGGATCACTTCTATGGCTCTGCTCGACAGGGGCACAGGAAATTAACTTTCTTGGGTGGTGTAAGCCAGGGAACCTTGTTGACTAGGCTTACTTAGGCCCTTGGGCCGATAGCCTAGTACCTACCTATGAACAGATGTTAACCCCAATCCTTTGCTCTAAATAAAATTCTTTTTGAAAGAATGCTGTATTCTATATATATGTATATTGATAATGAAAAAAAAGTTTTATTGTGGTAAACATTTTAAGCCATCTTTACCATTGTCAGTTTAGGATTTAAGTATGGTCATGAAACATGATTTTGGTAGCATTACTGGTACCGGCAAATTGTATAGAAAGTCACACAAATCCTTTGTGAATAACTTAACTGTGCTTCAATAAAAGAGGCTACTGATTCACTCATATTTTAGATCTTTGTGCTTGGGTTCTTACCGCTACCATCCTTTAATAAAATGAGGGAGGGAGAATGTGTGAGAGTAGTGATGCTTCTCATCTTAATCAGTTAATAAAAGCATTTGTTTAGGAACATTTCTAATAGCAATTTGATGTAGATAAGACACACTAGTGCCTGTGTTCAGGCATGACCCTGGAATCCTGTTTAGTTTGATACTTTCTTACGCATTCAAACTATATGAGTAAAGAAGGGAATCAAACCCATGCCTACAAAAGAAAGGAGTTTGTAGCCTTAACGCTTCTGTACCAGTTACAGGTGTCTAAAATGCTTTTGACATAGCTGGCCAGGTACATACTTACATTCTTGAAAAATTGCTACTCTTCAATACTTGGCGCAGCACTCGCAGGCATGGCCCAAGAGATGAAAAAAGCATGCTTTTTTTTCTTAGTTGTACATTTCTTCCTTTTTTCTTCCAGAGTCCAGGATCTGTTTGACCAGCACCATTTTAATGACTAAGTAATTATCAGTTCAATGTAAGTGCTTAAAAGCTTTAGTAAGTATATACATACATATATTTTATTCCACAAAACAAAGCACCCCAGCAACAAAACAGGTAAAAAGACCACCAGGCGAAGAAATCCACAAAATTCTTTATTTCTCTGATCTCTCAGCCAAACAGCCTTCAAAGGAGTATAACATTACCAAACAATACACCTGCCTATAGATCTACATCAATTAATCAATAAAACAATTATTCAATTCATTAAGCATCTCCAATTCATTTCTGCATTTAGCCCTTTAGGTAACATAGTATCATATTTTAAAATATAAATAGACTCTTCAACAACAATTAATTTTTTAAAAATTCATCACCATTAGTGTAAACATTTATTTTTTCTAAAATAGACCCTTATAAGCCTTCAATATTTCCACCATGTTCTTGATTGAAATGCATTGCTATAGAGCTTTCTTTCTCTCAAATGTTCCAACAATCTAACTTTGAATGCTTTTTTACTTTGTCCTATATAAAATTTCTGACAAGGACAGCTCAAGGCATAAATTATGCCTTCTGTATTACAACTAAAACAGCCTTTAGCTTGAAATTTCATCCCATTAATTCTGATAAAACTTTGTACAATATATTTAAAGGTTTTACACCTACCACAACTACTCGTTCCATAGTTAGTCAAACTATTATGTATTTTTACCACAGGGAACGTATATATAGCTCTTACTAAAAAATCTTTTAAATTTCTCCCTCTCCTATATGCGTTAGTAGGTGTCCCTTTTATATTTTCAGTAATCTCCTTAAACTGGTAGATATAACCCCAGTAAAAGTGTAACAATTTCACCAGTTGTTGTTGTTTGTCTTTCGGCTTTTTCCCGGTAAGGGGTCATCACAGCGGAACTCTGGTCCACTAATGATTGGCAGTAGATTTTTTTTACGAAACACCGAGGTGCCAGCTCGACGCCCAACCTTCAACGAAGGCACGCCCATTTATGCATGCATGTCTTTCGAACACTACTCAACTGTGGGGAGGACATGCAGACTCCACACAGAAGGCACTCCAAAGCCAAGCCGAGAATCGAACCAGAGAACCTCTTGCTGTGAGGTAACAACGCTACCGCCGTACCACCGTGGCATCTGTAACAATTTCACCAGTATAGGGCTAAAATTGCTGTAGGTAGTAGGGAAATACATAGTTTCTCTTTCATCTAAAGCCCTTTCTCTTTGCCTATAGCCTATTTGTTATTCCTATTTTTACTATTAATTTTCTCCCAGCTCTTATTTAATATCTCATTGCTAAAACCCCTACTTCTGAACATTTCCATACTCCTATTTATTTTTTCATCCAAATCTGCTTTATTATTACACAGCCTTGACAACCCATTAAATTCACCCATAGGTGCAGCTTCAATTGTATGAGGGGGATGACAGCTATGGGCCATGAAATAAAACACACCATTTTGGAACTTTCTATGAACCGAAGTTCGAAGACCTTCACCCCTACTGTCTAATACTACATTTAAAAAAGGGATAATTTTTCCTACCTTCAGATTATCAAATTGCAATCTAAATCTATTATTCTGAATTTGCTGTATAAAACTATTTATCTCTTCTTCACCACCTTCACATAAAAAAAAATTAAATCATCAGTGTATCTGAAATATTTTACAACATATTTTAGAAAAAATTGTGACCTATAGATACATTCAGATTCAAAGAGACCCATACTTAGATTGGCATAGGTGGGGGCAAAAGATGCCCCCATAGCAGTTCCCTCTTTTTTGTCTGTATAACTTTCCACAGAATTCAAAAAAATTATTTTGTAGGCAAAAGTCCAGTAATTCAATTATATATTCTGTAACTGGACATTCACGTAAAAAGATTCTTACTGCCTCTAAACCAACGTTACAACTGATATTTGCGTATAGGCTCTTAACATCTATAGATACCCAAAACATATTTTCTTTCCATTACACATCTTTAATTTTATCTAAAAAAAGTCAAATATATCTCTGACATAGGCTGGTAAAAGTTGAACTTTAGGAAGCAAGAAATAATGAAGAAATTGTCCTATTTTGCTTAAAAAAATAATCTCTGCCCGATAATATAGGAGGTCCCGGGGGGGTTATAAATACTTTTCTGAACTTTAGGAAGACAGTAGAAGTGAGCCATTTTACATCTCTTTACAGCAAACCTCTTGTTAATGACTTCCAAAGTAAAATAACCCAAAATCTATATCCTTTACCAAGCAATTTATTATATTCGTCTAAAGCTTTAAGATGTACACCATTTTCAACATTTTCATAAATATTATTGTCATTCAAATGTTCATTACACATTCGAAAATATTATTACTTAAAATAACCAACTTATTGCCCGTATCTGCAGGTTTAAATACAATATCGCTTCTAGTACTTAAATTGTTTAACATTCTGCATTCTTGTTTTGTCAAGTTATAACTATCCATTTTAAATTCTGTAAAACTTTTTTTCCATTGCATAACTGAACATAGAATAAAAATGCTGTATCCCTTCATGTGCAAAAGGCGGAATAAAAGAGCTTATAAACTTCACTCTACTAGTGTCAAATAACATCTATGCATTAATATCACATTCATTTGATTCACAGGAATAAAAACTGTCATCAGATAGAGAAACATTACCACTATCATTAACATCTACTGCAGTACATTCTTCATTTAAATCCAAAAAAATTGTTTCAAATGCAGTTTTCTAACTAAATTAAAAATATCTGCTTTCAGCTCATATAACCTTGGTTTGACTGTCGGTACAAATTTCAAGCCACAATTTAAAATGGCATGATCTACATTATTTAAGCAGCAGTCTGACAAGTTAATAATGTAAGAGTCCATATAGTTAGTAAATGGACCGTTACCATTTACCGCTTTTACGTTGGTGCTGTTGCCGGTACATATATATTTATATATTTTATCTCTGGTGAATTGTTCAACTTAGGCAAAATTTGATCTTCTTTCTAGCCTACTTTGCACATAACTGCTAAGGGAAGTTTCCAACTAATTTATTTTGTTTTCATTTAATATCTGAGAAGGACAGTGGCATAGAGGCTAGAACTGCTGTCTCTCATCTCATTTGTCCACACTGGTTCTCTGCAGAGTTGTGTTTTGCTAAGGGTCTTTCCTAGGGGCTTCATTTTCATCCCACATCCCAAAGATGGGCGGTAGGTGTGTGTGCGTTTGTGTGTTTGCACACGTGTGTGTGTGTGTGTGTGTGTGTGTGTGTGTGTGTGTGTGTGTGTGTGTGTGTGTGCACGCGCGTGCGTGCGTGTGTGTGTGTGTGTGTGTGTGTGTGTGTGTGTGTGTGTGTGTGTGTAACTGCATGCTGTGGCAGGTTAGCTCCCTGTTCAGGTTTAATTTCATTGCCTTGTGTCTGTCCATTCAGTGTTAAGATAAGCTTTGACTCCCCTGTGACTACAAACTCTATGAAGTGGGTAAACAGAGACTGAATGAATAATTTGCTGTTTGTGACGCAGTTGTCTGGATTTGTACAAGAGGATCCACTTTGTTCATTGCCCTGCCCAAAATAAATGGCAACGGAAAAGAAGTATACATGTATACAGAATGTAAAATTATGTCACCATCTCACTTAAATTTAACAAAAAGGCAAAAGAAAGTAATGAAGTAATAACTCGATATAGTCACTTTTAGATCATAGTTAAAAAAAATTTTTGAGTGTATGTGACATTTTAAAAGTACAACAAATGTGAACAGATGTCAGTAGTAAATTGTCTAGTGAATCCAAACATTAAGGTTGTAGTAGAATTTTTTTTAAATCAAAATTACAGAAGTAAAAAACAACACATGGGTAAAACATTTGCAGACAGTTCTGTTTTTTAGCTGAGTAACTTGGTTCAGCCAAAATAAAGTGACCGAAGTTTCTGGTTGTAGAAGGCAGTCTCTACTTATATGCTAAGATAGTATTTTTCATTTCTGACTGGCCCTGTTTCAGTTGATTCAGTCACCGTAAGGAACATCGCTAGCACCTTATGTGATCATGTCACATACCCTATTGTGTTATTAATACCATATCCATCCCTTCACCTCTGTCATCAGTTAAGGACCCACCTTCACAGTGAGTTTCTGTCTAAAGTAAACAGTTAAAAACTGCAAGAAAAATCCAGCCAAGCTAGAATTTTCACCGTGTGATACCTTGAACCTCCTGTAGTAGAGGCACGTTGGATATATGCATATGACCCCGTAAGGCCATCAAGTGTTTCAGCTGCATGACTTCTGAATACCCATAACTTTTAATTTTGTAAGTCTTTATGAATACATTCAGGCCAATAAAGCCAAATCCCACTAGCTGTGGGCATGCATGTTTTAGTCTTTTAACTGACGTCATCACAGCATAATGTTTGGCTGAGTATTAATTGTCCTTTCACTTTAAGAGGCTGTGCTCTAATTTTGTATAGTACCTTTATGTCTGTTGTTGATCTTTCAGCACCTGAGTACAGTTAGTGCAAGTACTCTTCTACCCTTTGGATGACATTGGATGTAATGCTGGTACTGTCCACCCTTTGGATGACATTGGAGGCAATATTGGTACTGTCTACCCTTTCAATGACATTGGAGGTAATGCTGCTATGTTCTACCCTTCGGATGACATTGGAGGTAATGCTAGTATGTTCTACCCTTTGGATGACACTGGTACCTTTTACCCTTTGGATGAGATTGGAGGTAATGCTGGTACCTTCTACCATTTGGATGACGTAGGAAGTAATGCTAATACATTCTACCCTTTGGATGACATTGAAAATAATGCTGGTCATGGACCAGTATGATGCTGTGCCAAAACATTATCATCAAACTGGCCAGCTGTACAAACTACAAAAGTGCTATGAAACACTGTAAAAATACATACCCATGAGTCCAAAAAACTATTTTCATAAATAAGACATGGTTCTGCAATAGCAACAGATTAATGGAAGGAACTGAAAAAATCCCAGTCCTGGTAACAGAAGCATTTTACCACCCCTACCAAATGCTACCTTGGCAATCTTAGGAAATCTCTTTGGGCTAAACTGTATGAACATTTTACCAAACTGTGCGATTACAAAGGACTCTGTTCCATGCTGACATTTTTTTCGCACATGTTGCCAATAAATATGCAGTCCAGATACATTTTTCTTAGAATAAGTTTGCACAACACCCATAACCAATTGTTTGCAAACTATCAGAATGTAGCCCTCTCCCCAACAGGTATAGCCCCTTGTACACTGAGAAGTGCATTTTTCCATAACACATTTTTTTAATAGAAAAATAAAAAAACTCATAAATTCGACAAGTTTAAAAAACAGTAATGCAATTTGAAAAAAAAAGTCATTTGACACATTTTATAAAATTTATAACGTAACAAAATGAAATCTAACCAATGCATGTGTACCAGGACTTTTTAAATTTTTACTTGTATCACATCTCCATTCAAAATAGCCATTTAACAAAATGTATAACTTAATAAAATATTCTGTTGCATCTGTTTGTTTAAAATAGTAGTTTTGTAAGTGTTCACTCAGGTATACATGCTGTATGCCTGACAACACTGTCCTGGCAGCATGTACCGCGAACAACGTGCACCCAAAATTGTGTCAATTACCACTCATTATTTTCATCAATACGAGCATCAGCGAAGAACTTTTTTCCTATAAAATGGAGTGAAACAAAAATCTTCTCATGCATAAAAGCATAATTCAACACAGACAACAACCTCAGACTAAACTTATTTACCTACTTCTGAAAATAATGGAAAATTAGTCCATAAAGAGCATTATGTTTACCTCAACTGACAGGAACTGCTGCTGCGAGAATATCAGCATGGATTCAGGAAGGGACATGGATGAAAAAAAAACTTCTCAGTTACAGAATTTACTTGTTAGCAACTGAATAAAGGAAAGAATCATGGCTGACTGATTCAGCACAAGGGGTATTCTCCCCAGGCATCCTCTGAAAATGGATGTTTTTTGTTGAGAGCTGTATTCAGTTTAGCTTTATGTGTCTTCTTCTTTTTTTATTAGTTTTGTTTTGTTATGTTTTGGGGTTGTAGGTGATGTCCTGCTTCTTACATTAGCAGAACTGCATTCATTGTTTGAATTGCATTTGTAGTTTAGTATGTGCTGATAAGGGAGCAGAACACACGTCATTACAGGTGGTCTTTGCCCTTTCTTTGTGATTGTTTGACCATAGGTTTAACATACTTAAAAGATTCTTTTTTTACTCCTACCCAGTGTGTATATTTTGTCATATCCATTACTTGCCTTTGATTACTATACTGAATTTTTACTCCCGGTCTTAGTTGAAAATAGTCTGTTTGGATCAGTATACTGTCCCAGCCAATATATAGAAATAAGGTAAACTAGGGGTGTAGAGGTCCTGGCGAGCTTGTACTGCTACAAGAAACATTGTCATGTTGTGGTTATTTGCTTAATTTCACTTAAAATGCATTGTTCTATTTGGGTTGTACATTTATGAAATTTCTGCTTCATTTGGAAGTGATTTATTATTGTTGTACATTTTGATACTATGACATGAAATCAAACTAAGCAGTCTGTCTTGGTAAATTGTTTTATTCCCCATTTTCAGACACTTCAGCTAAGAGTTCCCAGATTCATTTGTCTTGCATTTTGGTTTCTAATCGTCTCATAATAGTAAAATCACAATTTTTCTTCTTTTCCAGAAGTGTTTTTTGCCGTTAATAAAACAAGTCACAGAATAGCAAGTAGCAAGGGGCCTTGTTGCAGCCTTTTTTCTTTTTTTAGTAAATGTTATTGTTCATGTTTATGTACATTTTTCTGTTGAACAGGTTGGCTTACAAATCAGTGACAGTCTCTTGTTTAGATATAGACATGGAAAGTTCCAAAATGCTACATTATACATTTTATTTAATTTATTTTTAGGTTTGCTTGTTGAAAAGAAATGTTTGATGGGGCAAAGTGGGTTCAGCAGAACAGCTTCACTGAATATATAAGGATGAAAATGTGGAATATATTTTCACGTGTCATTTACATTTTTAAAGTAATTAATTTTTAGTCTACATCAGTATAACGGATAATGTTCATATGAGCAGTGCTGTGCATAGTAATACAGTGTATGCAGCAGAGTTATTTTTGCAACAAGGTAGTTAAGGGTCACAAATTTACAATAAGTATATGGAATTATGTATTTTATTAGCATAGACTGTTCTACGTAGATAAGAGTTAGAAAGCAGCACTTAAAATGAGCAACAGGTGTGTAATGTGCAGCAATTGTTTCTAAGGCATGTCACTGGAGTTAGAAAGTATTATGCTGTTAGAGGAGTGGAGAAAGTGTATGTGTGTGTGTGTGTGTGTGTGTGTGTGTGTGTGTGTGTGTGTGTGTGTGTGTGTGTGCGTGTGTGTGTGTGTGTGTGTGTGTGTGTGTGTGTGTGTGTGTGTGTGTGTGTGTGTGTGTGTGTGTGTGTTCATACCGGGAAATCAAAGCTTTATTAGAAAGTACAATACAAGGTAGCGGATACTTGGGGTAGGAAGAAGGGACAGAACCATGTGAATTCTTAGGTAAGTGCAGACGTGCAACTGCATATCCAAGAGTTTTTGACTGTTCTTTAAGGGCTTGGTTGACTGACAAGTGCAGAATGTACAGTAGGTTGTTGCAGGCTAAGCATGCCAGTTGTGTGTTAATTGCGTGCTTTTGTTAAGAACCATTTGAAAAAGTTCCTGTCTTGTGACCTGAGAGGGATAAAGCCCTGAAAACAACCCAAGTTTTTCATGGTTAGCTAACAACATGAGTGTTGGAGTGGCTGGGCAGAGGAGGAGGATGGGGCTGAGCGGCTGGCACAAGCTTGCCAATACTATGGGGGAGGGAGGCTGCTAGGTCCATCCATATTAGCAACACATATCATTGGGGATTATGTATGGCAAAGGGAGTGCAGCCCCAAGCTGTTACAGCAGTGAACTTACTGAATGGGAAGTTGAGAAGATACGCATGTGTGAAAGTGTGGATGCATGCTTGCCTATCTTCAGCTAGCCACTTCATAGTCAACAGGCCACATACTTTGGGGGGACTGTTATAAGATGAGTATCTGCCCATTCACCAATGGCTGATTCTTGCCTTTCAGGGTGTTACATTGCTGAAATTTGTAGCAGGGATTGCAAAGAAAAATAACACAAAACAGGGGAAGCAGTCATTTCACATGATAGTTTGCTTTCTTTGATATTTTTTTAAGTAAATTTGATTTCACCATTGCACCATTTTATACCCGGGACAAACATACCTGGTGATAGTGCACCTGCCAAGGTGTCAGAGTGTGCAACCTTGTTTACATTTGAATTTGTATTTCTAAAATGACTGTTGCTGAAGTGTGCTGTACGACTTTGTGGACACTGCTTTTCTTTGGAAAGGGAGACGGTGTTAGTTGGACCAGAAACTGTCTCTAGGCCTTGGCTGCAGAATGAAGCACTGGAATGAGGTATATCACCTAGTTAGGTACTGACTAAATCCCTAAATAAATAAAACTACAAGAAAAACCTAGCCATGCTAGAATTTCCACTGGGTGATACCTTAAAACTCCTGTAATAGAGGTCCATGGGATAGCTGTATAGCCAAACAGTCCACATATGCTATCCTGATGAGGTCGTAAGAAGGCTGAAACATGCATGTCCACAGCTAGCAGGGGTTTGGCTTTATTGGCCTCAATGTATCCACAAAGACTTAAAAAGAAAAAGTATAAAATCACAGACATTCAGTAGCCATATAGCTGAAACACTTGATGTCATTAAGGGGTCATTTGCATATATCCCATTGGCCTCTATTACAAGAGGTTTATGTGTCACACAGTGAAAATTGTAGCTTGGCTAGGTTTTTCTTGTAGTTTTTACTAATTGGTTTGTTTGGGTGACATTTTAGTTTTTGTTTTTTTAAGTCCCTAAAGAACATGAATCAAAATCTTGAGTAGACATTGATGAAACTGGCAGCACATTAATGTGTTTTTAAATGAATGGGGGAGGCATCTAAAGCAAAAAGGGTCTCTCAGACATTAAATGCTGCTGTTGAAGATAACAGTACTCTACTGTCCAGGGTTGTAACTTAGAAAATTAATTTTATTGAAGAAATGGGCATATCAGGTACCTGTGGAGGAAGCTTTCTTTGTGCCCGCTACAGCATTTGTGAGAAAAAAATTTAAATTCCTAATTGGTATAACAATGGATATTCACTGCTCAGAACTATGTGCTCATGCCTTTGAGCAGTTGATGTGAGAGACAAGTGCTTTGTTACAATGAAAACAAAAATATATCCCATATTTTTTTTTTTACTTCAGAGTGTGTGCATCCCTCCTAATGTCAGATATGTGAGTAGAATGTAATACAGATGTTTCAAAGGTATAAACTGCTCTTGGGATCACTCATGTTTTTATTGGCCCTATAAGACTAAAGGAAGGTCATTGGCAATTAAGTGTGTTTTTGGCAGCTCAAAGGAAGTTGTGGGTTATCAGGACAGAGTAGTTTTTTTTTTGTGGTGAACTCAACAGAGATGCTGCCAGAAATGAAAGAGGCACTTCCATCCCTATTGGTGGTATTAATAACTAGCTGTAAGTTATAGTTTTCTGTTACAAACTGTGTTGTATTTTGATCCTGATAATATTTACATATAATCTGGTGTATTTGGGGTAGCAACTATGGTTGCTGTTAGTTGTGGATAGAGTTATTTAATGGAATTAAAATAAAGTGTACAAGACCAAACTTTTCATAGTGATAACCATGCAATCAATGATTTTGATGTGACTTAGCATCCATTTAAACTGTATGCATAATTTGTCAGTGTTTCTGTGTTGCAGATAAGCTCACATGTAATGTCTGTGTAAAGCTTAATAAAGAATCCTTTTAAAAAGTTGATTTCAGAGTGCAATATCTTTGTTATGGCTTGATAAAGTGTGGACTTCATTTATAGTAAAAATGCTAAATTAAAAAAAATCTCAGAAGGAACATTATACGATACATGTAGGAATTAAACTGCAAACTGGGTTTATGGTGGTATTTATTATGATATAGTAGTTAATAGTGAGAACTGGCATGTAATAACACTTTAATCTTTACAAATGTTGTAATTAAATTCATCCATGCATCTGAACAGTAGCATATTAAGAAAACAGAAGTTGTTGGGGGTGCACTATAAAAAGAATGTTTTAGAAAACTGTGAACATCTTAAGTACAGCATGCTTTCTTAGTCCCATGTGCTGTTGCCAGCAGTCTGCATACGTGGTGTCATTTAGTCTGACTATTTGAGAATGTCTTGTCACAAGATTTGATGTGAACGGTAACTAACACCAGAGATGATGTATATCCACACAAAAAAAAAATCATCATAACTTTATAATTGAATTTGAGGCTGTTTGTCTGGTTTTGTGACCTGTAGCCTTTTACATTATGTAATTAATACAATGCAGGTTAGATTGCAAAAAATGGATGATGGGTAAGGGGGCTTGTGTTATCATTTGACATTCATGACTGATTTTTGACGGGCCTGGAAAAAATCCTGATGCTGGGAAATTTTATCCGCCCAATCTTGGCAGGACTGGAGGAGTTAATATTCCAATCAAATGATTAAAAATAGCAAGGGTCAAATTTCAAGGCTTGAAATTTTCTGGCTGAGTAAAATGTTGCAATCAGTGAAGCAAGATACAGACGCTGGAAACGGGTGGAGGAGAACAGCCAGCTGCATTTCTTGACTGCAAGAAAGTAAAAACTCAGATATTCCTTTAGCAAAATCCGGACTCTGCTGAATATTGCAGCCATCTGTTCTTAAATTGTTATATTTGTTTGTTAACTGAAGCAGGCAGGCATCGAACAGTGCTGAAAAACTTGAGTGACTGAGGCACAGTGTACAGCAGGTGACATTAAAATATGGAAGTTTTAGTTTCATTCCAGGGCATCCTTATCCAGAGTTGTTTGAGTGGGAGTGAAGGAATGATTCTGTGTATGTTTCAATATGTTATAGTTGAGAAGGTTGTGTTTCCCATGCTTTCTACTCTTGAGAAATTTAGTTTGACTTTATCAAAGTTTTACTACACAAAGATATGGAGGGTGGGTTATGTGTGAGGCCTTAAGGCAGGACAATATATGTACTCCATAGTGGCCTTGTTATGTTGTCACCACTCATTTGGACTGGACTTATTTTGAAGGACTCCATCTTCTTGGCATCCTGTAGACAGTATATTTATGTGGCTGTGACCCAGAATAAACACGAATGTCATCAGAGGAATTTTGAATCAGATTGTCTATTTCTTACTGATAGTTTGTGAGTGCTTTTTCTGCCCATCTCTTCTCCCACTTTCTCTAGGTGTGACACCCCTGATTCTTGCCGCATTGTAGATCATTCACCTCTTTTCTTTACAGAGATTAACGGTTTTGCAAATAAGAGTCAGGCCCAAAACAAGGGTGCCGAGAACCACAGCCACCCAAATTGCAACTCTGTTGGCAGAGGACTGTAATATGATAGTCCCAACTCACAGGTCATTTTAATTTTTTTATGCATTTTTGTCTTTCGTTCTCAATGCCTTCATTCAGCTGCTTTGAATTCCCCCTGCTTTTAAAGCACTAAATAAGCCTTCATCCATTGAAAATGCATAACATGTACATTTATCCTAATGCTAGACCCTATTTAAAGGGTGAGATAAAACTTGTATATAGTACACTTTGTAGATATTTTTTATCTACACTCTTGACTTAAATTGTTGACGATGCAGCAAGAGTATCTACATCCTTGGCACATACACCCTCACAGATACAAAAATTAACCTAAACCGTATTTACTATACTTTTTAATACTTAAGGCAGAAGTTCATGTAGAAGGTCACATGGCACAAGCAAAACGGAGAGGGATAGAAACATGCTAGCCTACTCAAAATAACTCCAAACATTAATTCACTTTAGCATTTAAATAAACATTAAAAAAATAGTAGAGTAAAACATGGAATGCATCTCCCATTCTTGTAGGTCTAAAAAAAAACCTCAAATAGTACATTCACATATTATGCACGCTCATAAAAAATAGACAATCCCCAAGTAGTAATGCTACCCACATAAATTATTTCCTTAGAAATAAAAATTTGCACCCCCCCCCCCCCCACACACACACACACACACACACAAACTAGCTCACTGGAAATGCCTTTGGACCCAAATTATGTCTATCTAGACTAAATAAAAGTTCAGCTAAACAATTTAACTTACAAATGCTAATGTACCCATTAGTGCAGTAATAAAGTACATTGACAAATGAACTGATGCTACAAAAAAGATTAAAAATAATTGCCTCACAACTAGAGTAGAAAGCCTCCCATGAAATAATCCATTCATAAAAACCTACACAAACTACCAAATGTCCTTTTCAGTAGAAACATAGGGATTTAAAATAGCCCACTAAAGTCAATAGTAAGCACTATAACATAAAAATATGTACACAAGAAATAAATACATGGGAAATGTGTGAGTATAGTTTGTGTGATAAATGAAATGTCTTGTAATATAGGATTGGGGAACTAAGTTCCTGGCTTACAGCTTTGCTACTTCTCATGAAACCCAGCTATGTACCAGTCTGTAATGTTGCAAGACTCTCATCTATACCTCTTCTGGATGGTGACTAGGTCACATGTGCACCTGTCCTAACAGGTGCATAGTTCACTCTTGTTGATTTCTGTATGCATGTACCTGTCCTAACAGGTGCATAGTTCACTCTTGTTGATTTCTGTATGCATGTATGGCCTAAGTGTGTACCTGTTTGGAATTTTGTAAGACTGTCATCTACACCTGTCCTTGCAGGGGACTAGGTCACATCTGCATGTGTCCAAACAGGTGCATGGTTCAGGCTGGTTCCTTTATATACACAAGTATGCTCAAGTGTGTACTTGTTTGCAATTATGCAAGACTGTCATCTGCAACTTTCCTGATAGATGACTAGGTCACATGCGCACATGTCCAAACAGGTGCATAGTTCAGGTGTGTTCGTTTCTCTGCACATATATGGCCAAGGTCTGCATCTGACTGGAATGGTACTTGGCTATACTTTTCAGTTATAAGGAGAGGTGCTTGTGGACCAGATCTGTGGAGAATCACATGGCTCAGGTGTGTTCCTGCCTTGAGAGGTACATGTTTTAGGCATGTACCTGTCTGGACAGAAGTGTGTGCAAATCTGGACAAATGTATAAGTAATCCCTGTTCTTGTTGTGTGAGAAAGGTTTGTACCAATAAAGGCAGTTGGAGTCCGACTAGGCAAGTAGCCCATTTTCAGAGAAAACACGGGGAGAAAATCTCCAAGGTAATAGAGAAATTAATGATTTAAAAATACATTGAAATTTGTTAGGAATGTAAAGGTTGCGCAGTTACAGATTCTTGAATGCAAGCAAAAGAATAAACATCAAATATTAACATCATAAGAACAAACTTTACAAGGATGGAAGCATTTAGCGTAGCAGTCAAGTAACATAAGAAAAAATATTTACATGGTTGGTAACATTTGGAATAAAAAAATCACAGGTGACGCAAAAGTTTTTTTTTTTTTTGATTTAGGTAGATGAAGTAGAGAGAAGAGAGATCATGATAGAGTAGAAAAGTAGAGGCTAGAGAGTATCATTTATCTGTAGTTAGAGTAAGTAACAGCAGGTAGGGAGATTACCCTGGGGCTGTACAGGAGCATAGCCAGTGTTTATTTAGAAAGATGTTATTTTAGGAGTAGTTTGAACTTGTGACTGTCTGAATTTTTTAGGATGTGTTAGGGGAGAGAATTCCAGGTATTAGCTATTTTATGGGAGTAGAGAGAATCACCATAGTAGTTTTGAGAGTCAGAAACTTTTAGAATTAATTTGTCAGATGATCTGAGGGATCTTGGATTACTGTTTAGTTGGAGTATGTCAACGACAACAGGGCAGTTGCTGGGTTTGTAAATTATGGTGTGGTCAGTTGTTAGTTGGTTAAGAGATAGGCTTGGGCATGACAGCGATGAGCTTTGTAAGATAGATTAACAGCAAACTTGGCTATTTTGTTATAGCAGGTTTCTAGATTGTGTAAGTCGGTTTTATGTGTATTAGTAAGGATTTGGGAGCAGTAAAGTATGACAGAGAGTAGGTGGGGTCTGGCAGTGGCTAATCTGGTGTCATTGGTTAGGAATGGTTTGGCCCTATAGAGTGTGCCAAGTTCAGAGTGACCTTTTTTAATTGTATGGAATATGTGTTTGTCGAATTTTAGGCAATCATCTATTGTCACACCTAGAAGTTTAGTTTGACTGACTGGTTCTATTTTAGTGCCATTTGTGGAGTAGATAGAGAAAGGGTGTGTGTTTATTTTTAGTTTTGTTGTTACCAAAAATCATCAGTTTAGTTTTGTTTGGGTTGAGTATTAGTTGCTGGTTGAAAGATAGTCTTCTATGTCTTGGAGAGACTTTTGTGTCTTATCTAGAAGTTCCTGAAATGTGGAGGCAGAACAGATTAGAGAGATGCCGTTGCCATCCTGAATGATGGAGGTTAGTTGAGTGGTGGCAGTGATGTTATTGGTACGTATGATGAAGAGCAGAGGTTCAAGGATGGAGCCTTGGGGTGTTCTAACTGAGACTAATAGCAGGGGGGGAGAGTTTATTTTCCTATTTGGTGGCCTGCTGTCGATTAGAAAGATAGCTGTGAAACCAGATCAGGGATGCAGCACTGAGGTTGTATTCAGCTAGCTTGTTGAGAAGAATTTGGTGGGATACTGTATCAAAGGCTTTAGACATGTCAAGGAAGAGTGATGTGACTAGTTGACCTTCATTTTTAAGGAAGTTAACAGTGTTAGTGAAATGTAAGAGAGCAGTACTAGTACTGTGCTTGGTGTGGAAGCCGTGTTGTGAGATGGACAGTAGATTGTTCTTAAGTAAGTGGTCAAGGAGTTGCTGATGGATGTGTTTTTCTAGGATTTTGGCTGGGAGGAGAATGATGATGTGTCAGTAGTTAGTGAAGGGTCAGTAATTAGTGAAGTCTGTGGAGTGGCCACCCCTATTCAAGGGGATGATATGTGATATCTTGCAGAGGTGAGGAACATACTGTTCGGAGATAGAGCGGTTGGTTAGAATAGATACTGAATAGGAGATAGTGTTGGCAGCTAGTTTTAGAAATGTGTTGGGGAGGTGATTGGTAGCAAGAGAACTAGGTTTTAGTTTGGTAAGGAGCTTTTTTATGTAGCTGGTTTGAATGGGCTTGATATGGAGTGAATTAGAGTTGGAAGCAGTAGAAGTGGGTATTGTTAAGGATGTACTGGAATTGTTGCTTATGAGGGCGGTTATTGAGTTGACAAAGTGAGTATTAAATTCTGTTGCTAAACATTCAGAGGTACTGCTAGTTAAAGGTGCTAGCACTATATCAGAAGAAAAAGCCACTTTTTTTTTTGCTACACTGTGCAGACAAGCACTGTTTGTAGAAACCAGTAAGTAAGTAGCACAGTTCTGGTATGTTTGGACTAAGTAATGCTGTTTTAAACTAAAAAAAAAAGTCTTAAGAGATTCAGGAGAACACAGTGATTGATCCAAAAATAATTTTTGGGCTGCTAAGATCAATCCATGGTGCGTGCAGTAACTATGTAACAGTTGTTGCTGTTGTTTTTCTTTCGGCTTTTCCCAGTAAGGGGTCGCTACAGCGGAACTCCGGTCCGCTAATGATTGGCAGTAGATTTTTACAAAATGCAGAGGTGCCAGCTCGACGCCCAACCTTCAACGAAGGCACGCCCATTTACGCACGCATGTCTTTTGAACGCTACCCAACCGTGGGGAGGACATGCAGACTCCACACAGAAGGCACTCCCAAGCCCAGCCGAGAATCGAACGGGAGAACCTCTTGCTGTGAGGTAACAACGCTACCGCTGTACCACTGCAGCATAGTAACTATATAACAGTATAGTACAACTAACTCATTTTGTCAGAGTTGCTGATACTAATGTCATTCTGGATGAATACTGGAAGTGAGAGGAAGAAACTTTGTACAAGCAAAGAAGAAGTGAAGCATGAGCCAGCCGCTCTGAGTTCATGTATGTGCTGCTTCGGGGAAGGGTCAGTAAACTATGTGAGGTCAGCAAGGCCAGGATCCTAACTGGCAAGATTTAAGCAGATAGGCCCTGCCTAGTGAATATAGCTGTGATTTTGCCTGGATGGCAGAGTAGTGAAGGAAGGCATGAATTAAACAGTAAAGCATGGAGGGAAGCCCTGCATTCTTTTCAGGTGTCGAGGTGCAGCTGAGTGAATGAACCACATGAAAAACAGGTAGATATCTATTAAATCACATCTGTGAGCACTTAATTACAGTAGACAGTTGACGTAAATTTAACATAGATTTAAATTGCAATTATCATTTTGTTCTTTGTGAATATTTGCCCCTGGTGATATGTTGCTGATTACAGAAGCTGGTGTCTTCTTAACCTACATTGTGTTATGGTAATGCTCATCAGGGTGTGTTGTTCCTCTACTGTAGGCACCTTGAAGTGTGTTATTGTAATCTCTTTCTAACTTAATATGTTTTTGTTGGATTATTTATCATTCACAGTTCTGCTACTGTGATACTGCAATAGTGCATGTTAGTATCATCACAGCTCAGGGATAAAGCTGCAGGGGTATAGCGATTATTTTTTGGAATTGTGCACAGACTTCCATAATGCAGTCCCTACTCTTCACCTAGTTTAACCTCCCCCAACCTAAACAGTACACGTTTAGGATATTAGGATAACATGTTGTTACTGAATAGCCACATCCAGTCAATGCCAAGATACCCAACTTTCTTTTCACAGTTTCCATTACGTATCTGAGGTCTGACTTCACTACAGTACCTGTCCAGTTATTTCTACTTTTGTGCAGGGTTCTGCTGCACTCTTATCCATATTATTGGCCACTGAAGTCAACATGGTGGCTTTTTATGTCTCGTCAATACACACAACTCAGAAAGAGTACTGTTTTATGCTCAAAATGATCCTCTCACTATCCATTATTTGAAACAGACTTGTCTGAATAGTAATTTTTACAACAACAAGATGAGACGCACTTTTTAAGTACTAGCAGATAGTACTTAAAAATAATTTAGCTGTAGTCCACAAAAATACCACAACAAAATAATACTTTTAATTTCCCCAATTGCATATTTAACCTAGTTTACCTAGAGCTTATTTTTTTCTTTTTACTTCATACATTCAACTTCATGCATTTCCATTTTATTTCTGTATTTATTTATTTGCTTGTTGGACAACTGGATAAATGGACTGGTCTGGGGACCCTCTTCAACTATGACATCAGACTCAGTTCAAGCATTGTATGTTTATCAGAAGGCAAGTTTTTATATAACAACCCACAAGTATTTACGTGAAAGTGATGTACAAGACCTATAGAACAATTATTCTTCTGGATTAAGGACAATTGTGTGAAGAAAGGAAAGTATCCGTTATCAAACTGGTCGTGTTACTGTTCTTCTTCCATGGTGTGAACAATATCAAAATCAGATGAAGAAATTTATAAATCTGTTTTTCTCAAGGCATCATGGGAGATATCAGAATTATGCCTGAAAGAAATGGAAATATTTCAACATACTTGCTCAAAAATTCTTCATTGCGGTGTACAGCTTAATAATAATGCCATCAAGCCAAAAAAAAAAACAGACACAACTAGATATGGACACATTTCAGTGATTTTAAATGTAATGGTCATAGCTGTTTGCCTGTGTTGGTCCTACTAGGTTAGTATCCTCTTTTCAGGGGACACCTATGGTGGTATTTATACTACATCAAGGTACTTCCCCTACTCTTTTTTTAAAGGTGCTGTGGGATTTTTTTGCATATGTTTCAGCTACAAACAACTGAACCAGATGGGACCTCAGTTTGACATGTCATCCAAAGGATGACATCCTTAGGAGTGTATCACCCCCTCACTCCCAAATGCTGCTTCTCAGTGTCAGCAATTCATCTACCTTGTGTGGGAGTGGAACCCACAACCGTCTGCTTCAAAAGTAAGTGTGCTACCTGTTGGATCACTTATACTGCTAATACCCTTCTTTGATATTCTGAAGATAAAAACAAAAACTTTTGCCATTTTTGACCTTGTATGCCTCTGCTTTAGCTTTACAATCAGTGGTGCTGTTCCTGATTCCTGCCATAGTTTTCTATAGTCACTTTTTCTGCTCAGTTATTCTGTTGCTTTGTCCAGAATGTCATTCTTTCCCAGGAGAAAACTCGGATGTTAACACTGTCTTGTCCTACTGCATGTCTCCAAGTGGCAAAGAGGAGGGGAAATTGCCATCTTCCTTTCCCTTTCTACCATCTTCCTTTCCCTTTCTACTTCAAGTCACTCCACCTGTTTGCTTGCTTCCTTGTACTCCTGTTGGAGATATATCTTCCAATTTTATCTGAAAAGCTCATCTCTTTCAACTGTATGGCATCTTGTTTCAGTCAGCCATGCTGCAGCTGTTACGACCTTCTTCCTTCATAACCGGCTTATGTTTTTCTTCAGTACTAGCTGATAAGTCCTTTCATGACATTCCAGTTTTCAGTGCTTTGCCAGGTTGCACATTTTGTGCATAATGCTACCTTTTCATAACTTCATTGATAATTTCTAGGCCAACAACCGCAGGGGACCTTTCTAAGCCTTGCCGTGCTTCACAATGATGAGAATCAACCCCCTGAACCTTGTGTCTGCATGATAAACAGCTTAACCATTATGCTAAATCCCAACTTGTTTAGGTGAAATGTAGCTGTGCCCAAACTCTCTTGGGTAAAATACTGCATTTTCTCCGTAGCTGCACTCCGGATACACTGGTTTCCTCCCACCCTCCAAAAACAGGCTGTTTAATTAGCTACTCCACACTGTCCCCATAAGTTGCCTTTTACTATAACAAGTCGTAGCTGAAAAGGGTCCAAGATGGCTCGAATTGAGTTACTAGATTACCAAATAAATAAATTAAATTACTTCTGGACTGTACATCAGACTCTGAACACAGTTCCTGTTTGAATGTTCTGGCTCAGCCTTAATATTCCGCAAATTTATACTTACTGCAGTAAAAAAAATATGTTTTATCACTGCATATTTATAGCATATTTTTCATACTACTCTTTCATCCCTTTTTGTGTCATTTCAAGAAAGGTAGCTTTTCACTAATGAAGCAAGATCATTGCAAACAATAGAACAACCAACTGCCATCATTCTTTATACAGGAAGGGTGGCAATTAGAAGGACTCCTTTGTATATTGTTTTCTTTTAAATTCATTTGGTAATCATGTTAAAGTACAGTTTCTTACAACAACTACAACTTGAGGCGCTTGCAGAGCTAACTAACTCTTTCATTACAGTGCTGTATTCTCGTGGAAGCTATATTTTCTGCACATACCAAACACATTTGCTACCTTAGTCAAAATTCATGACTACCCTTTCTTTATGTGAAGCTTGCTATTTTCCCTTGCTCACCTTGTTAAAGGTAGTGTATTTTTTTCTTAACAGAGTATTCTTCTCTAAGGACCTATGGGGTGAAATGAAGGATCGCCGAGGGTCACAGTGGGAGATACTTGTAAACTGCATTTCCAACATTAGAGCAAGCTTCTTTTTAAACAAATCCCAATAAGATAAGTGTTGCTTTTTAACTGGGTTTGGTTTCTTTTGACCTGTAGTTGTTCCACCTAACCTGTGTTTACTTCACCTCATTTCTCTGCCTCCCCAATATCTACCGCATCCATGGCACGAATGACCCATGACAACATGACCTTATCATGAGGTGAGTCCTGTCAATCAACAAGCAGAATCTAAGTATTTGGAGTGGACGTAGGAGGTACAGAGTCTGAGAGCTAGAGGTCCATCATATTTTGGACTGCTAGTATTTTATTGTGCCCAGTGAGTAGAATGATCTATGGCATACCATTAGTGGTCAGTTCTGACACACCTTCTCCCACACTGTGCCATATGGAAGGAGAGTTGGCTTCAGCGTTCAGTCAGTTTCTCCCTATTTAGTTATTTCTGTTTTACTAACCAAATCTGAGTACTGTCTAGCACCCCAAAATTAGGCTTTCTACAAACTGTTACATTTTATGCATTGAGTGGCTTTTATTAAATGGGATAAATTCGCCACATTACTAAGATAAATTTTAAGATGAGACAAAATGTTTGGCTATGCTGGTTGGATAAATCATGTTAATAGCCCACCAGGTCCTACAGTCCCCTTTGATGCCAGAAAATCAGAAGACTGTGGGTTATATTCCCAGACCAGGAGCTTGCAGTGCAGCATAAAGGGGTGTTGCACTCCTGAGTGTGTCATCCTTTGGATGAGATGATAAACTGAGGCCCCCACCTGCCTGAGTTAGTAGGAGCTCAGATGGAAGTAAAAGATCACACAACATTCATCAAAAAAGTAGGGAAATTTCCCATATGTCTTGGCCAAATTTCCCTTATTCGGTATGAACACCACATCTTGTCAATCCTGTAAATAGGTTGCTGGTCTAGTGGGACTAACCTATATAAACAAAAATAAAATTAAAGTAAAACTGTCATTATTAAATGGGCTTTAGAATTTCCCTGTCTGACTTACTTAAAGCAGGGCTAGGATAATGTAGGAAAATCCAGTTATTTTATTTGATTTTTAGTTTGTATCAGTAACACACATCATGTTAAATTGATCCAAAAGAGAGAACTGTTACTTTAGTTTTTGTGATGTTTTACTTGACTGCTGCGTTACTTCTTCCCAAATCAATTGGTAGTCTCTTGGAAACAGGAGTACAGTTTAATTACTGTTTTGTAACTAGTTCACCGGCACTGTTTTGGAGATTAAAGTACAAAAATTACACAAGGAACAGATTAAGACTGAACTTGGAAACATAACTTTTATTCCTCCACTTCTGTCTATTTCTCCTTTTTCCTTCCAATGAAAGCTCATTGGTAGTTCTTCTCTAGTGCCCTGGGAACACAAGACCCCAAAATTAAATTGTAAATATTTTCAGAACCTTCAAACATTTGGGCAAAAATGTATGGGTTAAGAAAGCTGAATTAAATACTTGATGGTTGTTTATAAACTGCATAAATAAATCTAGAAGTCACAGTACAATGCACGCTGTCCATTAATTCTGCATTGAAATGTCATGGCCCGTGCCTTTTACAGAACAGCTTTTTCATTCACAAACTCAAATATTCTTTGTTCTTAGTTATTTGAATTCCTTTAAAGAAATGTTAAAAACATGCATTATACAAAAGTATATGTAATGCTTCAGTACACACTGTTTCAGATATGCTTTGAAGTGTTTGATTACTTTTTTTCTACAGTTCTGGTTGTGTGTATTTTGGCTTGCAGTTTTATTTTTCTGGTGTATGTTTTAAAGTCTTGTAATCCATGCACATTTTTGCTTGCTGCTCACCTTTGAAAGCTTTCTGTGGATTGGTTTCCTCACTGAAAATGTTCAGTCAGTAATGGGTACATCAATTCTTTTACCTTTATTTTTCTTACAATTGTTTTTGCCGATTTGAATTCTATATTTCCTTTTAACAGACCTGCCCCACCTGCTAACAGCAGTACTGTCTTAGAATGAGAGCATGACTCTGAATATCATAATAGAACATCCATCCATCCTCAGCCTCAGTTTTGCACATGGGGTCGGAGTGTCACATCAGCAGCGACAATCATCTGCAGCCAATGTTCACATTGCACGGTTACAGATTATTAGAGGCAGTGGTTTGAACGTAAGCAGCTATACTGGCTGTTAAGCATTCCTAAGGGTGGACAGTGTAGTATACAAGCAGGAAAATGCCAGTCAATAAAAAGTACAGTGATTTCCAAAATGTAAAGGCTTTTTTTAGGAAAGTCTACATGTTGGGTACCAAAACAGCAAACTTCATGAGTGTTTTTAGTCAAACTGTTAAAAACAGTCACTACACTAAGCAGTGTGACATTTATAAATAAGTAAAATTATGAAAAACAGAGCAGTAACTTGTGGACAGGCAGAGAAGGAGGGCAGGCTTTGATCTCAGTCATCCAGTTAGAACACAGGTATTTGTAACGCCTTAGGCCTTTGCATAAAACAAGCAAATTACATTTCTGTTTCATACTCAAAATCCTTCCACAGCTGAGGCTACAGTTACAATGTTGTGGCATTTCACAGTAGGTATTTCACTGCTGTTTTTAATAGGCATGCCTTGTGCTCGATGTCCCTGATGTCATTTTCTAAAAATTCAGACAGAGCTGAAATGCCCAGTTGCTCCACTGAAACAGGTGCCCTTCCCTATGTGCATTTGCATGTTTCTTTCTTGCTTTGTTTTTCCATTTATAATGATTTAAACAAGGCACGTGAGCTATGAAGAACTCTGAATATGAGACTAAACTTTTTTTTCCAACAGTTGCCTGATTTATTCAGAAAGGACAGCAACAGTTGTTCCATTAAGCAAGAAATGTTTGAACAACTGGTCTTGCATGTTCTCGTGATTTGCTTTTTGAAAAGGCATTTGGAGGTTAATGTTGAATTCTGTGTGTGTGTGTGTGTGTGTGTGTGTGTGTGTGTGTGTGTGTGTGTGTGTGTGTGTGTGTGTGTGTGTGTGTGTGTGTGTGTGTATGTGTGTGTGTGTGTATGTATGTGTGCCCTGTTTTGGTATGGAGTTTTACAGAAACATAGAAGTTACTTTTGTACAGGGCTGGAAACTGTTAGCTTCAGTCTGTATGCTTATAATGAGGGTAAATGTGTTACTGAAACGTTACACAGTTTCCCCAGATGGAGTGCCTTGTAGTGCATTACAGTATAAAAAGCAGTATTGCTACTTAACTAAAGTCAGATGTGATATCATTTTTCTGTGAAGTTTGATTTCCACTAATAAGTCTGCATATTGAAGTAAAGCTTGTGTTTTGTATACAGTCCTTCTGTAGTTTTTTTCTTTTTTTTTATTAGTGTGATACAGATCCCAGAATAATTCTGTTTACCCCCAAAACATGCCAGGGTTATCTGCACCGTATTACTGAACTTTACAGTCTAAAAACAGTTAATAAAACATGTTGTTCACAAGCACACTTTCACTGTGGTCAGTTTAAACCTTCTTGTATGAGGAAATGGTGTGGATTATCCTGGCTTAGTACAGTCACTGCTATTTCAGTTCACACCAGCTAGCGTGGAAAACTTTTGTCAGGTGAGTTCTCCAGTTTCAGAGTAGTAGTTACTGAGTTTAGTTTAAGTAAGCCTGTTTACATGTTTAGACTTAACATTACAGAATTGTTCTCATTACAGCTAAAACAACAAAAAAAGGCAGACACTTTCACAGACTGTGAGTGAGTTCCCAGACAGAACTACCTTTCAAAAACATTCAAATAATACATTCTCAAGGGTAAATCAAGGGCATTCTTTCATGTTAGCTAAGTTAGACTGCTGTTCACTGGAACTCCAAAAAACACCCACTTTGATGTCCCACTTTAGTAGCACGCATTCTTGACAATTAATCCTAAAGCCTGCTTTCATAAAGGAGTAAGGTTATATTTTTACATAGGGGCATAAATGCTGATTTAATCCACTGTTAGTTCATATTTAAAGAACGTTTGTGTAATATTGATGGAATTATCTTTTACTCTCGGAATGAGAAGTCGAAGATAGTATCTGTGTGGAAAGTAAGTTTTTAACGTTATAGATTCTGGATTGTATTTAAAAACCTGATCCGGAGGACCTTTTACAACCATGACAATTTCCCAGGAGTCAGCAAAAATAAAAAAAAAATGGTACACAAGTACAGAGCACAGATAGCAAAAAAATCTGAATCTGCATAAAGTACAACATGGTATAAAGAAGATTATAGCTGGAACAATGAACTGGAAAAAAAACACAAACACATTTCTAAAGCAACTTTACTTCCCAAATAAATCAGCAACTTCATTAAGTCAGGGAAATACAAGGTCATACAGAGACTGTTGCAGGAATACTTAACTGACATTGTAATACGGAGAAATGCATTTCATTCTTCTTTTTCTCAACAGAAGTTAAAGCTTAAATGATGCTGAAAATAATGTTAAGCAAATGAAAGGGTCACAGTCCTAAAGACATCTTGGAAAGGTTGATGTCTGGAGAGGATAATGTGTACCCTGTTTGCAGACTGATTGCTTTTCTAAAGTGCAGTTTATAATAAAATTTGTAGTTCTCATTTGTGCTTTCTCATCAACTGAACTTAATCAGTACCAATGAGTACAAGATAGAGTTTGCTGATAAGTTAGTTAAGTATAACTTAAGTTTAGAACAGTAAGTGTCAAAGAAGCTATATTTTTTCTCCTGGTGTTTGATTCTCACAACCTCTGTTGTATATACTGTTTATAAGTTCATATGTTCATAGATAAGTACTAGTCTAGCTGTCATTGTGGGCCATTTTAAGCCTAACCAATTTCACCTATTGTGCTCAAAATAACATAGATCAGCCTTAGCCATCCCATGGTTGATTATTATATATTAACCCTAATGAAAACAGCTGAGATCATGCCATAGATAATTTGAAGGGACCCATGCATGGGATAAAGCATTTAGGAGCTGCCTGTGTCCATTAGTAGTACAGGGAGCATTCCTGGGCTGAAGTTTTTGTTTCCCATCCATAGATCTTATTTGTGTTTTAATATGGACAGGGATAAACAGCGGCCTTAGGTCAACTGGTGCCCTAGGCAAAAGGGCTCCACGGTGCCCCCTACCACACCATCTGGTGCCCCCATCCTAGTCTACCTATACCAAATAAATATTGAAAAAGTGCCCCTACTAGAGCGGCGCCCTAGGCGGCCGCCTAGTTGGCCTATGCCTAAGGCCGGCCAATGGGGAGTCTGTTCCACAGCAGCAGTGAACCTGTCCCTCCAAACCTTTCTGTTGATATTGTAGAAGAGGTTTATATACCTAGATTGAGTGTTTCTGGTGCCATTTGACTTGCTGATATGCAGTAAATCCATCAGTATGGGTTGGAGGATGCCTTGTGTGCCAGACACAGATCACCTGTTAGCAGAATAGTGACAGGGCTTTAAGTCCGTCCATATAAGACATGTTGTTTAGGCTTTGTATCTCATAGTAAGGTTTCTCTGTGGACATTCCAGTTGTTGCATGTGTCTGGGCAGATACATGCCAAAAGGAGCATTATATTCAATGACTGGCCTAATGAGGCTGAGTAAAAGGGGACAATGACATGTTTAGATCTAGTCACAATCCCTTTGTTTATAAGATATGCAATATAGAAGGACTTTCTTTCAACAATAAGCACATGTTGGTCAAAATTAGGTCACTGTCGACTCCTAGAGTCATATTGTCAATGTAGTAGTTCTCTGGGTATTAGACTTCCCAAAGGATACAGTAATGCATTTTTTGGCATTTAGTTTCAGTCCATGATTTTGGCACCAGTTATTTATTTGAGACAAACCTTCCTGAAGGATGGCTAAGTCATTTTGGGGTTCAATGAATGCTCCTAGTTTGCAGTCATATGGAAGCTTAGTCAGCCAGAGCCCATTGGTATTGGCTTTTACTTCAGAAAAGTAGATGCCAAACAGGAGAGATTTCAGCACAGAACCCTCACGGATTCCACTGGTGACTACCCTCTTTGGGGAGGTAACTTCCCCTATTTTGATTATCTGGATCCTATCTGTGAGCCAGTTGGCAATCCAGCAGGTGGCAAAAATGTTCATTCCCAGTTTACTTAGCTTTTCTACTATGCCTAAGTGGGGGATTGTGTCAGAAGCTTTGGCAAGATTAACGTATGTGGTGTGTACCATTTTGCCTTCATCTATTGTTTTGGTGACTTTTCAAAAAAATCCACCAAGTTGAGTAATGAATCCAAATTGAGACAGGTCTAGTGTATTGGGTTAGGTATGTCCCATGTGTTTAATTCCATAAGTCTTTCCATGGCTTTGCATATGAGGCTTATCAGATTTATGGGTCTGTAATTTCTTGGGTCTGTGGAAGGCCTTCCCTTATGCAGGGGAATGACTGTAGGTATTCTCCATTTGCTTGGTATAAAACATGTACGGAAGCTAAAACTGAACAGTGTTTTTAGGGGTGTGGCTAAATCATGTTTCATACTGTTTAAGATGCATCCAGGGATATTATCAGGACCTATTAATGCAGTATTTGTAGCTTTTGATAGCACTTTTAGGACTTGGTCTTGTGTGATAACCGGAGGTGAGTGTTTTTCAGGTATATCATGAGGGACAGACAGGGGGAGAGAGGGGGGTAAAGTTAGAGCTAAATTTATCGGACATTACTAAACAAGGTAGCGTTGTCGCCTCACAGTAAGATGCTGTCCGGTTCGATTCTCAGCTAGAGCGTCTTCTGCGTGGTGACATACATGAATGGGCATACCTTCGTTGAAGGTTGTGCGTCAGTGCAGGTAACTCGGCATGTAAAAATCAACTACCAATCATTAGCAGACCGGAGTTCCGCTGTGGCGACCCCTAACTGGGAAAAGCCGAAAGACACAACAACAACAACTAAACAACTTCACCTTGTAGTGGTCCAAAATCATCTCTGCATGTGGGTATTGCTGCCTAGTTCAGTAAATCCAACGAACAGCTTCAGGGTGAAGGTAGCAAATGGTGCAAATGCCTAGTTCATCTTAGCTAGTTACAATTAATTAGAAATTAACAAATACATACAAATGTGCATACACACATAGACGTTTAAAGAAGTTCAGTCTTGGCTAGTTATAACAAATAAATAATGTTTAACAAAGTTCAGACTTAAGTCTTCTGAGGCCTGTTTGAGACATCATAAAATTTCACAAAATAAGTCTAAACTGCTGCAGCTGGTGAAGGCAAAATAAGGCCAGCACTACAGGTTATTATGGTCACTCTTTAAAACATCACATCAGTAAAATGGTGAAACTTGGAAAGTGTGAAAAAGTAAATGTTTCTTGGCACTTTTCCCTTTTCTTTACGTTTGGGCAATCTTGGATGTAGAGTACATAGAGATGGGGGGAAAAGTATTACACATTAAGTTTTGTACAAGAACTTAGAAGAAACATGTAAAAAGGATGAAGTAAATATGAGTATCAAAAATAGGGGTGTAAGGGAAATTAATCATAGCTACTAAGTTAACGAGTTAAACTAAATTTGGGGAATGTGTAAGTGCAGCAATAAAAGCGGGAAGGGTGTGAAAGGAATGTACCATGCACATTGTAAGTGCAGCAATGAAAGAGGGAAGGGTGTGAACGGAATATACCATGTACATTGTAAGTGCAGCAATGAAAGAGGGAAGGGTGTGAACGGAATGTACCATGTGCATTGTAAGTGCAGCAATGAAAGAGGGAAGGGTGTGAATAGAATGTACCATGTACATTGGAATAATACTTGACGCCTCCCCCTCAAATGGCGCATACACTGTTACATCTAGCACTGCTCTAAAAGTACCAAGGGGGGTAATATTAGGATTGTAGAAAAGTTTGCATTGTGCCTTTAACAGTCACAAATCTTAATGTGAAAGGCTTCCCTAACTGAACTAGCCAAGCTGCGCTTCCATTTTTTTGAGCTAGGAGAGTGTCAGACTTCTTTGTTTAGTCCCTAGCCCTTTGTGTGCAGTGTGCAATGTTGTTAATGTAGATGCAAGTCCGCAGACACTGAAGGGACTAAGAAATCATTACCTTTTTCTTTTTGTTGTCAGGCTCTTTGTTGCTAAGATGCCTGAAGAGTGTATTTTTCAGTAGCCTGTCATAATATCGTTATGTGTTTTGTAAAACATGGAGTGACAGTTGTTGATTTAAAGCTTCCTCTAGCATGTCCTTTTTACCTGTCCTTATGACAAGCCTAGAAGTAGGTGTGCCCTCTAGCAGGTGTTTGATTTGTGAAAACAATAGTTGCAGGATCAAAGGGGAACCTTACACAAGGCTGACAGAGGCAGGATATGTGCTGATAATATGGGGCTGCTTTTCATATCATTTCACTTAACTGAGGCAGATGATGTTAATACTTCTTATTTTGTTACTTTTATGTAGCTTGGTAACTAAGTAAAATACTTGTCAGTGACACCCCTGAGTTAATTATAGGTAACGTGCTGACACGAGTGTACATGTCGCAAGCAGTAAAAAGCAATGTTGACAAAGTGACAGCAAGATAGAACAGCAGATGCTAGGAGGAAGACAGTTCTTTGTTAAAGACAGGTACTACAATATTTAAAATACTACTCCTAGCAGCAGCTGGCTGTGTATGACAGTAATGCTCAGTCTAGCGACAGTGGCTACTGGAGGGTCTGCAGACTTCCAAAATCTAGTGAGAGCTTCCTCTGTCTGTTTAAAGTATAGTTAACTGGCTGATTGTGAAGGTTTTTCACAAGTAGTTTGTTGCAAATGAGTCCATCTATGAACAAGATGACAGACCAAATGAGGTCAAGTAATTCATTTTGGTAAATGCTGTGCTTTGAATAAGTAAATTTAACATTCAACTACTGAGCCTTAATCTCTATGCCTGGGTTTGATTCTTGCAGCCTTCCCCTGTGCACTTTTCAGTTTTGAGCAAGTGACTTACTAGATAAAGAACTTGCATCAGAAAGTAGCCACTTGAATAGGTTTTAATTCTGTTAGCAATGCGTTACTAAGCTAAACCAGCTAAGTGATCTGTATCAGAATGTTTTGCTTTCCACTTCTGCCTTTCCCACTAACCAAGGCTTGCTTTATGTTACTGTGTTCTTTAGAACTGCACTGTTTGCACACCAGTGTCTCAGCAGAGAAAAGCGGTGTCTTCAGCTTAAGACACCCCCCTCCACAAAGCAAACAATATTAACACCGACAGATTATCTTGTAGCCGAACAGTAATGATTTTAATAAGAAGTTTTAACCCTTTGGGACAGACTGTTATATTACTGTTCGTTTTATAACCCTTGATGACGCTGAAAATAATGTTGAGCAACATTAAGTGAATGATTATTGTGAGGGGAGCAGGAACAGAGACGCAGAGGGGCACTCTGGTGCCTTGTCTTATTAATGGTGACCCATCAATAAAGTTAAAAGTGCTAACCTTGTCACATTTAGTGGCTTAACATGGCAGCTTGTTCATTACTCTAAGGGTCACACTGCCTTAACGCAGAATATTACATCTTGCCTGTAAACCCCACCTTGGGCAGTATCGGGTACCTTAGCCATTTTATCCAGACCTTACTGTACTTACATGAGCAGCTAAACATGCAGTGTCCGGTCTCCAGAGTCTAATTAAAGTTTATAACAAAAATGACTTATTAAAGAGCACTGCACATTCCCAGTACACTGTGTAAAACATTAAATATACACAGTTTAAGAGGACAATGCCCTGAGAAGTGTGCTGTCTTTTGCTGTGTTGTACTTATCATTAGTTTTTTCAGTGTAAAAAGCCTTCTGTCAGTTCTCCTAAAACATTTAGCACATTTTGGCACTGTACCAAAACTTCTAACTCCAGTTTACTTCCAGTTTGCTGGGACTAAAGGAGGAAATAGAAACAAAATGTGACTTCTGCAAGTCAAGGACGTCTCTCTATCTATAAAACATTTCATTCTGTAGTCACGCGAATTGCATCTTGTGTATAGCCCTGCGCATCACCTTTCGGTAATCTGGACAGAAGCACTTGTGTCACTCATTTCCCGGGCACCTTCTTACACGTTAAAAGCCTCTCTGTCACACTGTAATTTAATTTGGATCTAATTTTATTTTTTTCTGTATGTGTGTTAATCTTGGTAAACCACATAAAATTCACTAGGCTCAGGTCACTGTTTTCGTGGATGACCCACAAGCATCTGTCTTGTATAGTGTTTCATTCAGAAATACACAGTATATCAATGGCGAGTTGTGGAAGCTGAAGTCAGGTCAACAGACTGACCAATTTTGCACCTTCTTCTCATAGCCCACACAGCTTGGCTTCGAGAGTTTTCAAGCTAGGCTACTAGCCTTCAGTAGGGTTATCACATTTTTACATGTCCAAAGAGGGACATTTTATGTGGAAGTGTAGGATTTTGCAGGGCAATACATACATACAAAGCACTGAACTTCAATTTTCGCCAAAATAAATGCTTATTTCTGTTACATTGAGTTGGTTATGCTGTTTCATCTAATATTTAAATGTTTCAACTGTAAAATAATTGTTTTCATAACTATTAAAGAAAACATAGGAAATATTTTTGTCCTAAAACGTTATGACATTTGACAGTTTTTAGTATTTTTTGCAGAACACAACTGCCCAAAGAGGGGCCGTTCTGTGCAAAGAGGGACAGGTGGTAACCCTAGCCTTCAGATGTCTTACTGTTTTTTGTGGTTGTCATCATATATAGGTATATATAACTTTTACAGTAGTCAGTTTCCTTTAGTGAGTTTCACTTTACTTGGCTTCCTTCAGTGAGTTGCTGTATGGCCTTCTTTCAAATCCCTGGTGCACCCCACTTTTCCTGTCACTGGGAGAACAGCACATCAACTGGTGAATACACAGTAAAAAGGCTGCTATGGTTTGCTGCTGGTAACTGAAGAGAACTTCTCTTTCTTAAGAACATGACCTCTGCATTTTCTGTAATTACTTATTTGTGACTTTAGGTCAAGTATTTCAGTCTGACAATCTGGAGGTCTGTGTTTCTAGTACCACACACACAACCATTATGCTGTTGTATGAGCAAAGCTTCTTTCTTTTTGCTGTATTAATTACATTTATTAATTCCGTAAGTAAATTGACCCTTTGCATACTCTTTTGAGCCACAACCCTGACCATAAAGGCACAAATAAATAAAATATATGTGGACAATTTAGAGTAGCTGCTTTTGTGGTAGGCAGAAAAAGACCGTCCCACCAACAGAGATCCTCTGTGAACAAAGGGGAAAAATGCAAACTTCATACAAGCGGTAATCAGAGATCAGGTTAAAACCAAAACCCTGAATCTGGGAGGCAGAAATATTAGCCTCTGAACTGTCCCAGTGTTTGAGCTCATGGTGTTTGTAGTGTGGTGTGGTACACTTGCGACATCATCAGTCTACAGAGCTTCTTAGTGTCCCATCAGGCATGCAGTGTTCATACTCAGCAACTCATGACTTCCACCGGGTACTCCTGGTGCAGAAGTTCATCTCTGCCATCTCGAGATGCCATGTTGATGCTTCATCCTGCACACTCATCTTCCACTCTCATCCTGGGCTTCTGAAAACCTAATTTCATGTCACATCCTATCACGTTATCAGTTGGCTGTGAGCATGTATTTCTTACCAGGAGAGTCACTGTAAATTAAGTTACAGTTAGCAATTCACTGAACGTCACCTCACCAACAGATAACAATATAAAAAAGAAGCTACATTAGGTTGGTTTGCCTGTCACACCGACTACATTTTGTGTTGTTATAGCTTCATAGTTTCATAGATGAGTACTAGGCTAGCTGCCCTTGAAGACCATTTTAAGTCTAGCAAGTTTCCCTTTTTTAGGGTTGAGAATAAACACCTACACCTTGTGTCTGTGAGGTAAACACCTTAATCATTATGCCAACCCCCAACTCTATATTTTGATCAGACATAATTTGCGGGAAATACAAATAAGTGCTTAGTTAATGTAGCAGTACAGTGACTTTTAGTGATTTCTCCTTATTTGTAGTGATAGCTGTGTTTGTAAACTAAACTGGATGCATGTTGTGGGTTACAGCAGTTAAAAGGTGGACTAGATAACAGGTTATACCATCCTGGACTGCCAGGCTGTATCAACCCAGGTTCATCCTATAGTAGCACAAGTGCGTTAAGGTAATGGCCTTTAGAAAGCTATGGCCCAAATGGCAGTCTGTACCCAATTTGGGTACAGTCTGAATCGACAGACCGTATTAAAGAGTATGGAAAGTTCTAGCAGAGCGTACAGTATCGCTCTCGGCTGACGAGGAACCTGTACTAGCTAAGTTACCAGACAGAGAAAAGGTGCTTCGGTTCTAGATACAAAGAAGGCGTCACTCCTCTGAGAGGCACACTGCTACCTTTGCTAAGTTATTAAATATCCACAGCTTTCTCTGCACAGCACCATTAGATTATTCTTTAATAAAACTACTATATGGCATGTTGTTTCTTCTGCTGTATGGGTAATGAACAAGCATCATGAAATAATCATTTAGACGCTGCTTAGTTCCCAGCATATCAGAATGCCATCCTGATGTAAACTAGGTGTTGGCCTACAGAATCCTGGCACATCACCGGGAATTTACAAGCCTAATTATCAACATTTTTAAGGCCTATACCTCAGCTGCTGTTGTCTTAACCGGAAGTACTCCCAGAGACTCATTGTTTGCATTGAGACCCAGTATAGATTGTGCTTTTACTTAATATTAATATCAAGGGCGACACATCTCTTGAGCTTGTGCCCCTCCCTGTATGCTGCATCGAATCCTAATGCACCATCTGATCTCCCTTACTACCCATCCCACCTGAAAGCATTTTACAAAATTTCTTACAAAGCAGTGTAGCACCCTGCATGCAGCAAAGTCGGTAAGGTATCTCAGTGCAGAGATATGAGAATTACTGGTTAGTGAGATTAAAGCTCTACTATATGTATTCATTTATTTAGTCTTGTTAGCCAGGTTGACTTGGTGAGATCAGAAGTACAGTTTGGTTATTCAGAATTAATTATCCCATCCAAATGCTTAACAATAGAGATGTAATGTTTTTTTACGTCTACCTTGTTCACTTCTGAAGAAATTATTCAAATTGTCTAAACTCATCGCTAGTTTAATTGCTTCTTTTTAATCACTGAGGGAAATCTGACTCCACTGATACTTTCAGAAGTACAACAGCTTTCTAAAACATAACACTGCAAGTCCCAGAATGCCGGGGGCCTAAAACACGTTTTGAATATAATACCTGGTTACTGTAACTAGCAACAATGAAGCTGTGCCCTAACTTCGTAGGTATCGTCAAACCTTGTTGATTCTGGCGTTATGCCCAGGGACTGTTGGAAGGATGTGAAGTAGAAAAAAACTTTATTTCCAAAAGTAGCTTTACTGAATGAGCAGGAGTGACTGAAGATATCAGTCAGGTGTGCCAGGCATTTTTTATCCCTGTGTGTTTTTGCAATAAACAATATATAGTGCTTCACGTGGGGGGGGGGGGTTAGTATTTTTATTTTGTTGTTTTTTTGTTATAGAATTTAAAAACATGATGAAATAATGGCACTACTGCTGAACCATGCAGGGTGCCTAAAGTAAATGAAACATGTATTGTATGTAGCAACCAAAATATATTCATTGTGACACATTCAAATTACTTTTATGTACTTACTTTGTGTTCTCAGAAAACATAGATTGTCGTGTGTTGATTCTATGTTTATTGCAAGCTATGTAAAATATGGAGTTGAAAGCAGAATTGTGATTGGTAAGTCACCTGATAACAGCATCTTAGACATTTCATATAGCCCGGAGTGGGAGGATGGCAGAATGGTTAAGGTGTTTGCCTTGCAAACACATGGTATGGGGTTTGATTCTCACACGGGGTAATTGGCTAGGCTTAAAATGGCCCGCAAGGGCAATTAGCCTAGTATGAATCTATGAATCTAAATATGTATGTATTTTGTTGGTTTTTTGTTATAGAATTTAAAAACATGATGAAATAGTGGCACTACTGCTGAACCATGCAGGGTGCCTAAAGTAAATGAAACATGTATTGTATGTAGCAACCAAAATATATTCATTGTGACACATTCAAATTACTTTTATGTACTTACTTTGTGTTCTCAGAAAACATAGATTGTCGTGTGTTGATTCTATGTTTATTGCAAGCTATGTAAAATATGGAGTTGAAAGCAGAATTGTGATTGGTAAGTCACCTGATAACAGCATCTTAGACATTTCATATAGCCCGGAGTGGGAGGATGGCAGAATGGTTAAGGTGTTTGCCTTGCAAACACATGGTATGGGGTTTGATTCTCACACGGGGTAATTGGCTAGGCTTAAAATGGCCCGCAAGGGCAATTAGCCTAGTATGAATCTATGAATCTAAATATGTATGTATGTTACTGAGTGGTTTATAGGTTGATTACTAGGCTAATGGCACAAGAGCTTTTACATGCCTAGCCAATAATACCCAGAATATGGTAATATTATATCTTTTATTTCCCCAGATATGGAATGGGGTAGTATCAGGGTGGTGGGTCTTTGGGTGTTGGGGGTAATGTTTCTAAAGAATATAATTTATTTAAAGTTTTAGGAAAAACTAATAGTGGAATCTTCAGTGATTTAAAATGTGTAATTGTCATAGCACAATGTTGTGTAGGTGTTCTAGATCTGTCATACCAATTTAGATGAGCTCCTGGCTGAGATTGAATTCATTTATGACAGACTTGTTGGCAGTTCCCTAGCAAAGATAACTTTCTTTTATACTGTTAAAAAAATGAAAATGTCTGTGTTGTCCATGATCACTTTTTGGCCATCCATTTACTATCAGATCGTAAACCTCACATAACATGTGAACATTACTGTTCTCCCTCTGCCTGTCTGAATTTTATAAAGTTATATCTGTAGTCTATTCATCTGCCAAATTTGTCAGAGTCCTTGTTGTTTAATCTGTGTAGTAGATTTCTGGATTACTCAAATAATCTCATTCATTGTATAGCACACTATTTTTCAGGTTTCTGACATTTCATTCAACACTTAACTTATTCCCTGCAATGGAGCTCTTTTGAATTTGTACTGTAACTCCCTGTGGGTGTGACCTGCGCTTTAAAAAAAAATAAGTTATTGCCATGCCATTTCAAGTAAATGTCAATACCTCTAGAACCGTAAATATTACTAGAAAACTGTAACTGTCGAACACTTCAGCATAAAGTAACTTTTACAACGGTTGCATTCATTCAATTTTAGTTTTTAAACTGGATTTTATAATCCACAGTAACCACAGTAAATATGAATTATGTAATGTTGTATAAATAACTGACCATAACTATTCAAGCAATGCGCATACTGCCAGCAGCATTTTCTTCATACTGCTGTGAGCTTTCATATGAAGTTAGACAGTTCTGTCTCGAGATTGTTGAGATATTTAGAGAAATATGAAAATCACCTTCTGCCCTACAAATAAATAGCCTACAAGTTATATTCAGTATCTCTTGATCTGCACTAGATAGTGGTCAGATATCAATACAGTTGTGTTTGTCATGGTGTAAGCTTTAAGATGAAATATAATACCTTGTATGCCATGTTTTTCAAATTCTAAATGCAGACATGAAAAAACAATATTTGACGCCTAGAGGCGTCAGTAGGATGCAACTTCAGAAATGCCTAGAGACATTTTATTTTTTATTTTTATTTTTTATTTAACATTTGTTGACCGGGAATGTCCGACTAAATTCCACAGAGCCTGTTTTCAGTGGAGGCCCGGGGAGAAATGCTCCAGACATCACTAGGATATAATGAGTTAAGCCAGTTCCTTGTGCTGCATAGCTGATGCACATGCCAATCTGTTATGTCTAAATAGCCCTTTATGGGTAGCAATGGTCAGAAATTGTTTTGAAAATTTGTTGAACTTATTTTGGTGGTATGCTTTTGCCAAATAAGTCTACATTAAAGTCTCTCTGTCTTGTTCTTTCGCAAACATACACACATGCATGCAAGCATACACACACACACACACACACACACACACACACACACACACACACACACACACATATGTATATACACACACACACACACACACACACACACACACACACACACACACACACACACACACACACACGTCCGTGCGTGCACATGTACACACAAGCCACACACGCAGGAATGCAACAGTATCTTTTGTTCTGGACAAAGGTTAGTGTTTTACAGGCAGTACTGGATTCACAGGAACCTTAAAATCTTTATATATTTTTGCATCTCCTAAGCTTCCTCATCTCATCATGACCTACTCTGTTCAGTGAAGTTTACAAGATATTTCAGCATATTGTAGCTTTTGCAGCTGTGGCTCTAAGTTTTAGTTCATGAGACAATGCTCTGACTTTTCTTGAACTTAGAGATACCATTATTAGTCTGCTGAGTTCTGGAGTCATTGGTTTTAATTGGGTCCAGTTCATCTGCAAAGAGTTGCTGGAATCTACTAGAAGAATCAGCAGTTCCTCCACTGTAGCAGCAAGCTTTCAGTTCTGACTTGCCACTTTCATTTTCTTAACAGAGTAGCTGTATAGTTTAGTTGTGCTTACTTTCTGTCTAACCCACAATTGTCATAAGCATACACCTTTAAAAATGTGGATCTTGCCTTCATGTTTTATAGGCCCCAACATTTGCCCTCTGTGTAAGGTTATGTATTCCCTGAATCCCTTTGTAACAGTGGCTCAACCCTTTTAGAGATGTAGCTGAAAGTATTTTCTTGTAGTCTTGCACAAAAAAACATTGATAAAACAGTCCTAGTGTGTAGTCAGCATAGTTACTAATGGGCTAACCCAGCTAATAGTCATACTGCATAACTCTAATAACTTTAAATCACAGTTTACATTCTCAGACACTATGTATGTTCAGCACAGCCAGGATTCCTACAGTATCCACTTATTTTGTGCACATAGGTCTCCTGTGAAATAGTGCTCATTCTGCTATAAATGTACCAAAAGGCAGTCAGAAAACAATAAATGAACATTTGGTGACAGTCTTTTATGAAGGGTAGACTCCTGAGCCCTTCTCGTTGTGAGGGATTGTGCCCTTCATGTCACTGTTAATGTGTTAACCCGAACACTGCCATTGATTAGAAAAAAGATTATACTTCATCTATGCACACGCAGAAAAAAAATCAAGTATATGCTTTTTCTTTTTGCAGTGAATTCAGAGAAACACACCATTTTCAAAAAAAAAAAAAAAAAAAACAGTCTTTGAATTTGATTTGAATTCTTAGGTTACATCAAAAATATCTCGACTCCCTGTGCAAAGCTTGTATGTAAGGTATGTACTGACATACCATTTTACTGTCATATAATTTGATTTTTTTTTTTCAGTTTAACAATGTATTCTGTCATTACAACACAGCACTTCTTATGACATATTATATAACCTTTCTGTTTTAAACCAATATCTTTTCTCTGCAAAGTACATTTTCCCACATCTGCTGTATGTATAGTTTCTTGTAATGTTAGCTGTTGCTGATTTAAAAGTAGTTTTGTTTGTGTTTGCTTTTGTATAGCTTCATAGTACACAACAAAAGTCACAATTATGGCTTGAATTTTTTATCATCCCCCACTAAAATGCTGATATTCAGTCAGTCTGAATAGTTTAACTATGTAGTCTGAAATACTTTTATTTCTCCTTTGTTTTCTTTTATGAAATCTGAGCTTTAATGGTGTTTTAAGTCTGCACTTCAAATTTTCCCTTAGAACTAGCCAGTTTTTTTAAGTTTTAGCACTCAAATCTGTTTCTTTGAGATCAGCACTTGTTCAGAACTCATTGTATGCACTACATAAGCTACAACTTTCCTCACTTGTCTAGAGGAAAACAGTTTTTAGTACTTAATAAATAAGCACCTATCTAGGCATGTCTAAGGGTCAGCTCCCAGTGTTTTCTCCTGTCTACCTGATGAATCTGGGCATCTTGGGGCAATGCAACAATTGCCTCATGTACACAGACAACCCTCTTCTCCTACCACCCAACACTGCAACCTGTGAGAGATGCACTTATATAGCCAAACTGGAAGCAAAGCATTCTTCACCCAAGACTGGATTAGACAGTCAAGAGGAGAAGGTAAACACTTGTACCACACCACACTCATCACATAGTCCCTCAAAACCTACACCACCAAAACACACACATAGCAACACAAAACATATATCTACATTTGCAGAGGCTCTCAATAAAACTCTGCTCAAGCAACAGAGACCTTCAAAGCAGAAATGCATGCAGCCTCCACCCCCCCCAACACAACCCAAATGACACATAGCCCACAAACTCAGTGTGCCACTCAACCACAGCCCATAAGGCATAACAACGTACCCAACACTCTAGTCATAGGTGACTCTATAGTCAGGCACACTGATGTTCCACTCACCAGGCTAAACAAGGAGAAAGTTATTGTCAGCTGCCTGTCGGGTGCCAGGATCCACCATATAATGCACGCACTCAGGTCACTCACAAACAAGTACAAATATGACTCTGTCATTGTCCATGTTGGTGTGAATGACCTGAGATGTACCTCCCTGGACTACATGAAAAGAGACATGGAGGGGCTCTCCGATCTTGTAGCCCAGAGTAGCATCCTGCCATCACCCAGAATGATACCACAGTACAAGGACAAAATGATTGACTTCAACAATTGGCTAAGCTTCTGGTACCATTCTAAGGGGATCTGTCTGATCTGTCTGCCTGGGATGACATGATCGACAGACCACGATGCTTTGCCAGAGATGGCTGCACCTGTCGCCCTTGGGATTCCGGATACTGGCTAAGGCTCTTGCCACCCCTGCAGTGCCTTTTTAGGCAAGGTTCAAATGACAAATTCACCATCGTAACAGGTACAAGCAAGCAAAATCTGAGGGTAATGCTACTCAATGCTAGAAGTCTAAACCTCAAAATTTATTCACTTAAGGCACTCCTTAAAATGGAGAACATCGACATATGTGCAGTGACAGACACCTGGTTCAAGGCTCCAGAGAGCACCCCCGCATTACCAGGCTATAATTCATACCACACTTTTCGGCCATCTAACCTGGACCGAAACACTAAAGGTGGAAGCGTGTCCATATTCATTAAGGATATCCACACCTCCAGGCTAGTTGCTCAGCATAATGCATCCGAGATAATCCAAGTGCAACTAACTCTGGGCAAGACTGCAATCCAAATTGTAACTTGCTTCAGAGCCCCCACCATGCCCCAGGATTCCCACTCCTCATTTCTTGATACACTGAAAAATATTAGGGTACAACCCAACACCCTATTAATGGACGATTTCAACTACCCCACCATTAACTGGGAAAACTACTTATGTACCAAATTTTTTGCTCAACATTTTCTGGAATTCATAATTCCAATGCCTTGGATCAACTTATCCACACCCCCACCAGGGGCAGCAATATCCTAGACCTGGTCATTACCAACATGGATGACCGGTGCTCCACACCAGAGGTCAATTCTTCATTGGTTAGATCTGACCACAAGCTAATCAGCCTAGACATCCACATCCCGCCCCCACCCCCCATTATGGAAACGACCGTAAAAAATTTCTCCAGAGTCAACTTCACTCTTCTTAAGACAGAAGTGGCAAACTTCACGGCACCCATGCAGACAGACAATAGAGGAACGACTGGCGATTCCTACAAAAATGCACTTTATAAGCACTTACACGAGTGCATGGATCGTGCTATACCTAACAGAACCAAGATGCTATCCTCCAGAAAAAGGAAGCCAATCTGGTGGTCCCCTGCCATAAACAAACTCTACAACAGAAGAAAGAAACTGTTGCAAAAAAGAGTACATTCCCAGGACTGGAAGAACTCCCTGGTCAGCCTCAGAAAGAAGCTGAGATCCCCCATTAAATCCTCCAAAGCTAGTTATGAAAACAAAATTGCCACTGATTCTAAAGACAACCACAAGGCATTCTATCGCTATGTCAAGAATCTCAATGGCAACACTCAGATCTGCTCTGAGTTACAGCACAATGGCACTAAATATACAGAACCAACTGATATTGCCAACATCCTGGCAGATAGGTTCAGTGCTAACTTTACCCCCCCACCCCCTAAAGGGCCCATCTCTCTACCGGAAGAATGCAAAGTTCCTGTAATCACAGCTGCAGAGGTAAAAAACACACTCCCCAAAGCCAAGAGCACAGCATCCATGGGACCTGACAACATCCCAGGCTGTGTTCATAGGTTCATAGGTTCATACTAGGCTATCTGCCCAAGGGCATTTATAAGCCTAGCCCATAGTTATGTGGCTTTCGCCACCCCTTTAGTTTGAATAAAAACTATGCCTATCATTTTTCTGTGCCTCTGTCAAGCAGTGACACTGAAGTAATCCCTGGGGTATATTTGCGATCTCCCATCCATTGGTCAAGATTCCTCTTGAACAAGGCCAGCGAGGTGCTCTGCCTCACATGTACCGGGATTTTGTTCCACAGCATAGGGAGTCTCTGGGTGATGAATCTGTCCCTCCAGCACGTTCTATTTATAACCGTGTCAAGGTTTAAGTCTCCGCCCTTGTGGTTCTGAGGGATCTAGATTTTTTGAGGTGAAGCATATTCATCAAATCTGGGTTTGACATGGCCTTATATGTCAGGCACAGGTCACCTCTGAGCAAGCGGTATGAGACTGAATAAAGCTGGAGTTCTTTCAGTCGGGCAGCGTAAGACATATTTTTGAGACCCTTTATCCTTTTGGTGAGGAACTTTTGGGGCCTTTCAAGCTGCATCAGGTGTCTGGTCAGATACATTCGAGCGGGCATTGTACTCAATCATAGGTCTAATGAGTGATGAGTACAGGGGGACGATGACCTCCCTTGATCTAGATGTGAATCCCTTCATGATCAGGTGGGCGATATAGAAGGTTTTCCTAACTACTTTAGCAACATGAGTGTCAAGCGAAAGACTACTGTCAACTTGGGTCCCCAGATCCCGATGACTTTTTCTGTGCTCAGTGGATTGTCACCTATATGGTAGCTAGGGGTAACCTTGTTTTCGAAGGGTATGACTATGCATTTTTGGCGTTTAACTTCAGGCCATGGCTCTGGCACCAGTTATCCGTTTCTGTGAGGCCCTTCTGGAGGATATCTGTGTCAGATGTGTTTTCGACTATGGCCCAGTTTGCAGTCATCTGCAAACTTTGTCAGCCATAACCCTCCTGTGTTTTCTTGTACTTCAGAAAAGTAGATGCCGAACAAGAGTGGACCCAGGACTGAGCCCTGTGGGACACCACTTGTGACAGGCTTTGAGTCTGACATGGCTCCAGCAACTCTGACCCTGTGGGTTCTGTCGCTTAGCCAGTTTGCAACCCATCTTGTGATGTATGGGTTTACATTCAAGCTGATGAGTTTTTCGATGATACCTGAGTGGGGTATTGTGTGAAGGCCTTTGCCAGGTCGAGGTAGGCTGTATGGACTGCCTTTCCCTCATCAATGGCCTTGGTGACTGTCTCGAAAAAGTCAACCAAGTTTAAGAGGCAGGATCTGCCTTTGACAAAGCCAAACTGGGTTGGATCCAAAGTCTGCAAGTTCCCTATGTCTTTATTTATGAGTTCCATTATGATCCTCTCCATGGCTTTGCAGATAAGGCTTGTCAAGCTAATGGGCGGTAATTTCCAGGGTCTGTGGAGGCACCGCCCTTATGAAGTGGGACCACAGTCGCCGTCGCCACTCCTTGGAGTGCGTATCCTGAGGTGAGGCTAAGATTAAACAGCTGTCCTAACTGTGGGTTTAATTCCTCGTTGAGTTCATGAAGCACACAGCCGGGGACACCATCCGGTCCCATGGATGCTGTGTTTTTGCCTTAGTGAGGGCAGTTCTCACCTGGGCGTTGGAGATGTTTGGGGGCTACAATCCTCTGGAATAGATATCTCTCCTTTTGGGGGAGGGGAGAAGTTTGCACTGAACCTGTCAGCCAGTATGTTAGCAATGTGTGTAGGTTCAGTAATTTTCACATCATTTTGAACTAATTCTGAGCATATCTGGGAGTTTCCTCCTAGGTTTCTAACATAGCTAAAGAAGGCCTTATGATTGTCTTTAGAGTCCTTGGCGATTTTCTCTCAAAATTTGCCTTGGATGATTTTATGAGAGCTCTTAGTTTTTTACTTATAATGATCAAAGGTGTCTTACCTTTCAAGGATTTTGCTCTATCTTGTAGTAGCTACCTCCTTTTGTTGTAGAGCTTGTTTATGGCTGGGGTCCACCAGACTGGACGCTTGCCTTTGGTACAGAGAGTCTTAGTTTTGTTTGGGATTGCCTGATCCATGCAGTCCTGTAGGTGCTGGTAGAAGGCATTTGTAAGTGATTCAGCGGTTTGAGTAATGTTTACCACTGGCTCAGGGGCCTTAAAGGAGACCACACTAGTTTTTAGAAGTGTGAAATCGGCTTTTGAGAAGTTTTTCACTGTGGTCTTTTTTGTTTCAGGTGGCGGCGGGATGAGGACCTCCAGCGAGATTAGTTTATGATCTGATCTCACCAGTGAGGGGTATACTTCCGGTGTTGAACATTTTGATCCCATGTTCGTGATGATGAGATCAAGTATGTTTTCATCTCTTGTGGGGATGGTGACTAGTTGTTCCATGGCATTTGAGTTTATGAACTCCAGGAATCTTTGGGTTAGAGTGTTCGGGCTTGAGTAGTGTTCCCAGTCTATATTAGGGTAGTTGAAGTCACCTAGTATGATGGTGTTTGGAGATACATTTATCCCCTCCAATGTTTTCAGGAAGGCCATGTGAGGTTCCTGAGTTTGAGAGGGGGGCCTGTAACATGCTACAAATTGCAGAGCAGTCTTGCCTATGGTTAATTGCACCTGGATGGTCTCCGATGCATCGTGTGTTGCCACCAACCTTGAGGTGTGGGTGTCCTTTATGAATATGGACACCCCTCCTTTCTTGGTGTTGTCCGGATTTTGGGGCGGAGCATTATGATATGAGGTGAAACCTGTTAGTGCTGGGGTGCTCTCAGGAGCCTTGAACCAGGTTTCTGTCACAGCACAGACATCGATGTTCTCCATATTGAGAAGGGCCTCGAGTCGTGCATCTTGAGATTGAGACTTCTGGCATTGAGCAGCATTACCCTTAGTTTTTCCTTTTTGGTGTTCTAGGGTGGTAGGTTTAGAATTTGAGCCTTGCCTAAAAAAGGCACTATGGGAGTGGCAAGAGCCTTTGCCAATATCCGGAAGCCCAGGGGTGACAGGTGCAAGCCGTCCCTTGCGAAGCAGCGTGGCTTGTCCAGCATGTCATCCCAGGCAGACAGACATTGGATCCCCTTTGAATGACACCAGAATTTAAGCCAATTATTAAAGCTGATCATCTTATCACTGTATTGTGGCATCATTCTAGGTGAAGGTAGGATACTGCTCAAGGTCAGGGTCATACCTGCCTGAGCTACATAATCAGAGAGCTCCTCGACGTCCCTTTTCATGTAGTCCAAGGAGGTACGTCTCAGGTCGTTGACACCAGCGTGGACAATGACTGAGTCGTACTTGTACCTGCTGTTGAGAGACCTGAGTGCTTGCGTTATGTGGCGGATTCTAGCGCCTGACAGGCAGCTTACTGTGACCTTCTCCTTACTCAGTCTGGTGGCGGGGCGTCAGTGTGTCTGACTATGGAATCACCAATGACAAGTGTGTCTGGCATTTTGTTTGGCCTTAAGGGCTGTGACTGTTTGACACTCTGACTGTGTGGTCTATGTGTTGCATGTGTTGGGTCGTGAGGTGGTAGTTGTTTGGGTGTCTGCTTTGGTGGCCTCTGCTGTTTTGGTAAATTTTGATCAGAGCCTCAGTATGTCTTTGTGTGAGTATGTGTATGATTTGAAGTTGTGATGGTACCATGTGTGACTGGGTATGTATTGTGTGTGGTTGCCTTCTCCTCCTGTCTGGTCTTGCCAGTCCTATGTTGAGAGAGCTCAGCCTCCAGTTTGGCCGTATAGTTGCATCTCTCGCATGTATTTGTGTTTTGTGGGAGAAGGAGAGGATTGTCTGTGTACATGAGGCAATTGTAACATTGCCTCAATATTCCCAGGTTCACCAGTTGAGCTGGAGAGGACACTAGCAACTGATCCCTCGACATACTAGAAGTAGTAGATAAAGAACTTTCAAAGGACTCCGGGGGAAGTGGGTTTTAGGCTGGTGGGGTACTATCTATAATAAGAGTGCTTTATCAAGGTGCAAGTACTGTAGGAGTAAGTGCTAGGCTTTACAGATGGAGAATAGTCTACTTGGGAATCAAGTAGAGATGAACTTTTCAGTTATAGGATATGCTGGTTAGATCAGCAGTACAGTTTAGCGTGTTTTATAGCAGGGGGCTGAAGGGAGCTAGGAATTGGCCCAAAACGACCAATGGACTACTAGTTTCTGGCTGAAACTTCACCAAATCGGACAAAATGAACTACAGAATGAACTGGCACCCCACCTAAGCACCATGTTCAGTCATAGCCTCACCTCAGGCTTTGTGCCCACTGAATGCCGAACAGTGACGGTTATCCCATTCCAGAAAGGGGGAGCCACCATGGACCCCAGGAGCTACTGCCCCATTAGCTTAACGAGCCTGGTCTGCAAGGCCATGGAACGTATCGACTTGGAACTTATAAACAAAGACATTGGTAATCTCCAAACTCTGGACCCCACCCAGTTCGGGTTTGTAAAAGGCAGATCACGTCTCCTAAACCTGACTGACTTCTTTGAAGTGGTCACCACAGCTGTAGATGAGAGTAAGGTGGTTCACACAGCCTGTCTAGATCTCGCCAAGGTTTTTGACAACATCTCCTACTCTGGAATTATAGATAAACTCACTAAACTAGGTGTAAATCCCTATGTCACAAGATGGGTTGCCAACTGGCTCACTGACAGAACCCACACCATGAAAGTAGCAGACACCAAATCCGACTTCAGACCAGTGACAAGTGGAGTACCACAGGGTTAAGTCCTGGGTCCTCTCCTGTTTGGTATCTACTTTTCTGAAGTACAGGCTAACACAGAAGGTCTTTGGCTAATGAAGTTTGCAGATGACTGCAAACTAGGAGCCATAATTGAAACTCCTAACGATGTGGACATCTTACAAAAGGGCCTCACTGAGACAGATGCCTAGTGTCAAAGCCATGGCCTCAAGCTCAAAGCCAAAAAGTGCATTGTCATCCCCTTTGGTAAAAACTCTGTACCCATGAGCTACCACATAGGTGGTAGTCTACTTAACACCGAAAGTGTGATAAGAGACCTTGGGACATAGGTGGACATTAGTCTCTCCTTTGATAATCACATCGCCACAGTAGACAGGAAATCCTTCAACATGGCACAACTCATCACAAAAGGTTTCTCATCCAGGAAAAAAGAGGTCATTGTTCCCCTCTACTTGTCACTCATTAGACCCGTTATAGAGTACAATGCTCCTTTTGGTATGTACCTCACAAGACAACTACAACAACTGGAACAGCCACAGAAATACCTCACAGAGAGGATTACCGGCCTCAAACAAATGCCCTACGCAGACTGTCTCAAAAAACTCCAGCTTTACTCCGTTGCATATTGCCTACTCAGTGGCGATCTCTGCCTAACATACAAAGCTATGTCAAGCCCAGAGCTGTTGGACATGCTTCACTTAAAGAAATCCCAATCCCTCTGAGCTACACGCTATAGGGACCTACACCTTGTCACCACAATAAACAGAACATTCTGGAGGGATATATTCCTGTCCCAGAGACTTCCCATACTCTGGAACAAACTACCTACCTATATCAAACAAAGCTCCTCATTAGCATTCTTCAAGAAAATTCTTGATGATTGGATGAGAAATAGGAAATTCACCCCGGGGGTCACCTCTGTGGCTCTGCTCGACAGGGGCACAGGAAAATAAGTTTCTTGGATGCCGAAAGCCAGGGTACCTTTTTGGCTAGGCTTGTATAGGCCCTAGGGCCAATAGCCTAGTACCTACCTATGAAGCTATGAACCTATGAAGAATGGTGTATTCATGTAGTTTTGCAGAAATATTTTAAAAAGATTTCTCATATTTTTAAATGACACTATTAATGTTTGTAGCAGCCCATAATTCTTTGCACTCATTAAATTTAACAATATGGACATTTCTAAAATCATTACTAGTACAGTACAATTAGCTCCATTGTGCTTTTAGGAGACATAAACACTTTCATTTTCTCCATGTACCAGACATTTTGTTAGAGGTATGTGATTACTCTAAGTACTGTTTAATAACAACTGCCACACCAACATTTCCAGAGCACACAGTTCTCATATTCATATAGAAATCTATGTTATTCTGCTGTCAAGGCACACTGAATAGATTCATATTCCTTCTGAACACAGTACTGACAACATATTGCGTCATTTATTTATTTACATGCCTTAACAACATGAATGGACTGCTCAGGTAACTCTCTTCAACGATGATCCAAGCCACAATGCACAAGCAGGAACTATAACATAGGGCATAGCATGAGTAATATAACATTTAGATTTCATGACTAACAGAATGCCCAATGTGATATTGTTTGTCTGTAGTGTGTCTGTAGCAGCATAAGTATTTTTTATTGTAACGCAAAGGGTTAGCAGCATAAGCGTTTATGAGTTACAGTTAGGTCTGCAAACATCTGTAAAATAGACAATTTTGTAACAGTTCATGAACAAAGTATAGACAATAATATGAGGCTGTAAAGAATGTGTGTAACAGCAAGTGTCTAATAATGAGGCTGTAAAGAATGTGTGTAACAGCAATTGTCTAATAATGAGGCAGCAAAGAATGTGTGCAACAGCAAGTGTCTAATAATGAGTCTGTAAAGAATGTGTGTAACAGCAAGTGTCTAATAATGAGGCTGTAAAGGATGTGTGTAACAGCAAGTGTCTAATAATGAGGCAGCAAAGAATGTGTGCAACAGCAAGTGTCTAATAATGAGGCTGTAAAGAATGTGTGCAACAGCAAGTGTCTAATAATGAGGCTGTAAAGAATGTGTGCAACAGCAAGTGTCTAATAATGAGGCTGCAAAGGATGTGTGTAACAGCAAGTGTCTAATAATGAGGCAGCAAAGAATGTGTGCAACAGCAAGTATCTAATAATGAGGCTGCAAAGAATATGTGTAACAGCAAGTGTCTAATAATGAGGCTGTAAAGAATGTGTGTAACAGCAAGTGTCTAATAATGAGGCTGTAAAGGATGTGTGTAACAGCAAGTGTCTAATAATGAGGCAGCAAAGAATGTGTGCAACAGCAAGTGTCTAATAATGAGGCTGTAAAGAATGTGTGCAACAGCAAACAACTGAACATGCACATCTCCATTACAGTTTTGAAAACCCAAATATTGCCTTTATGCATTTTATGCATTTTGTCATGTGTTAACCTTGTAGTTGTTTTGTTGTTAAAGTTAGTTTGTAGAAACATCATCAAGTAGTTAACATGATAACTAATATAACCCATAGCCATCACTAGTGCATGTGGCAGATATAATACAGTAGCACACAGTAACATACCAGTGATGTAATGCATGTATGTATGTATGCATTTATTTTTTGTCAGGGCAGCTTAGTATAACTTAATAATATCAAGTCTTGTAATACAGATATCACAAAGAAGCATTTGTCTGTTTGCACCCTTAGGTCATTTTATTGGTAGAAATTCCCAAGTAAGTAATAAAATTTGATTTGTTTTCACTTAACTTTTGAATTGGAACTGATCCTTTCATTCTGTTTGTAATCTGCCTTGAGCACTGAGCCAAAGGGCATAATTTCTTCTGTGAATATTCTCACCATACCTCTCAACCTCTTAGTGCAAGAAATTTGGCCAAACCATAAAATAATGAGGGAGGGGGATAAAGATCCAAAAATAGGGACATATTTAAAATGTTACTCTTATAAACTTAAACATTTTGCTCTTATAAACTTAAAAAGTTGATAAAATAAGAGGATTTGTGTTAGCATGCATTTTCTGAAGCATAAGTCTGAAACTCAAATGTATGTCATTTTTCAGTAACTTTAGTCCTCAGTGATTTTCCAGAAAACCACACATTTTATGAGGAACACACCAAAAATATGAGGTAAAAATCTGGACATTCTGCGAAAATCTGTACAGTTGAGAGGTATGGGTCACTCACTTCAAATACAGTAAGGAACTTTAGGACAGCCACCCAGGTTATGCTATACCTGCGAGATCATCTCCAAGAAAAGTAAAGAACACAAAGCAACAAATCCTAATTATAATTATAATAGGGCTTATAGAAAAGACTGGTGCGCTGTCTGTTATACTACTTAGAATTGTGGTTGGTTAAGTATGTATAGGATGCATTGTTTGTTACTACACACCTCCAGAGACAACAGTCTGTTTTTTTTTTAATTAGATATGATGAACATTGAGATTACTTTGCTGCAGCCGTCTCTGTATTACAGCTTTTGAGTTGATTCATTTTACACAAACGTACTATATTTGTATGCTCATTTATTTATTTTTTTATAAAGAATACGTTCTACTTATGGGACTCGCACTAAAACAGGAACAAAGTAGAGCACTGAAAACTTTCATTTGGACCATATGAACTCATAGGATTCAACTCATAGGATTCATTCTTGTTTTATTTCCTAGTTTCTTGTTTAGGTACCCTTTGCCACTGAAAAGTAATGAAAAAAAAAAGAATATGTGTCCTAATTGAAAATGTATAAAGGCCTGTCCACGAAACACAGAATATTCTGAAGTTTAAAAGGTAGTAATAAGAAAAAAATAAACTGTGGCTCTGCTCGACAGTGGCACAGGAAAATAATTTTCTTGGGTGGCAAAAGCCAGGGTACCTTTTTGGCTGGGCTTGTATAGGCCCTAGGGCCTATAATCTAGTACCTACCTATGAACCTATGAGCATTTTACTTTAAAGAGTTTTGACTTCTCTTCCTTCTGTAAGCCACTGTCCCTGGAACAGACATCCAGTATTACACTACCTTGTGAAGAGTTTTCTGTTTCATGCTTTAGTGCCTTTAAGTTGAAGGAAAAATACTCAGGACACATACCTTCCCCAGCAAACACTTAAAAAACCATAGATTGTTTACATTTGTGCTGCTTTTTTTTGGTAAGGAATGCTATTTTTAAATCACCTGCTCTTCTAAGCTACCAGCCTACCATTAGGCCTCGGATGGTTGGTGCCACTTTGTGCCTCAACTGGCTTTTAGTTCTTCTGATGTTTACAAGAAAAGACTGCTGAACCAAATTCAGTTTAAACTATTGTGTTCTTTAGCGTTCTGCATCTTGGATTAGTTTGATGGCATGGAGAGCCCACTATAACAGCAGGAATCCATTTGCGCAACATTATAAATGGACAAGATTGACTTAATAGTGAGTATCTGCTTTTGTTGAGTAAAATTCAATAAAGTTAACAAGAATGATGATGGAACAGAGATGAGCATCCGAAAAGCTTGTCTGCCCCAGTAATCTGTAAATACAGGTAGAGGAAACTTGTTTAGATGCAGTGAGCACTATCTGATACGCTTTTGACAGGAAAGCAGGAAAAGAACTGGATACTTTATGTGAAAAAGATTTCTCATTGCCTGTTTTTTTACTGCTGGGAGATGAATATAGACCTCCTTTTCTTGCAGATATAGTATAACGTGGGAATCTGTCCCAAGATACTTAACTGTAATTGAAGTGAGGACATCTACAGAAGAAATTATGCCCTTTAGTGCACTACTTAAGGCTGTGGATGCAGAGCATATGTTGTAGTGTCAGAGGCACTTCAAGTAGCACAACGTACTTTTGGAGAGGTTGGAGAAGGAGTATTTCTAACAGTTGGAGACCCACAGTACTGTTAGCATGTTTCTGATTTAAGAGCCACTCATTTTGCTCCTAACTATTTCTTTTGTTTGATGATTATATAATGTCTGGATAGTTTTAGCACTCTTAATTGGTAGGTGGTGGGACAAGTGATGGTTGTTGGAGCCCCTAATTCTACTTCATTTTTCCTTTCTCCGTGAGTAAACAGTTGCATTACAACCACAGCAGAATTGTATGTTTTTATTAATGGAACTCTCCATCAGCAAGCTTGCTCATTGCTATAAATCTAGATTATGATTTGGGGTAACCTCTTTTGTCTAGTGACTGGTAGCAGAGGCTAAGGTATTAAATGGACAACATTTTCCAGATATACAATAGCACTTTAAATGAAAAACTTCCCAGCAGTTTTCTGTTAGGAAGTGCCCTTCTTTCCCAGAGAAATAGTGAATAACACTAATTAGGTTTAACAGCTTCACCCAGGCGATAGGTGAATATAATAACTGTTTTCACAGATGTCACCTGCTATTATCTGCTCACAGCATTTTGGGTCAATGTGCTGGATTTAGGGATGCTGGATTCTATTGTGTTGATTTCATTCTTTAGCAAGCAACATTAAAGTAGAGCTAGAACAATTTTAAACTCATGCGGGATTATTTTGTCAAACAAGAGCAGAAAATACAATGATGTCTGGGAATGTGTGCCTGTATTGTCATAGTTAAGGAAAGTTCAAACTGCTTAAAGACTGGTTTAACAGATTTTGAACTGAATTTGTAGTAGTTTGTGTATTTATTTTTCCTGCAATGTAAAGTATTTGCAACTTTATTTATTTTTGTTCATTCTGTAGTAAACGCCTTGGTGTATCCTTTTCTGACCTTTCTTGTGCAGGATTTTCTTGTACCAGGGTTAAAAGGCTCCAGAATCTGTATTATTTTTTTTTCTATCCAGTTGAGCATTTAGATCTCTTCCTAATGTACATCATTGGAAAGTTATCGAATTTTATACCTAAAAAGCTTAATTATTTCAAATGTGCCGAAGTCCCCAGCTCGTGAGTCAGCATCTCCAAAATAACTGCCTTTTTGCTTGACATCACAACATGATATCTGTGGCTGTCATAAGTAGCAGTGCTTCAGTCTCCTTTTTTACCAAGAGGGTAAGAAGTCCATGACAAATACGATGACAAGGCATTCCAGCAGGAGTGTGACTGCATCTTAGGCATGCTTCACAAATGTCCTTTTGGCGAATATCTGTGTCACAGCTAATTGGTTACTGATACATGCATTTACCAAGCATAATAGAACAAAGTTCTACTTCAGGAACAACGGTCTTCAAGAAGATTGTCTTTTAGGCCATCGTGTCCTGTAGGTCTCCTCCTGCTTTTCAAACTCCACCCTTCAAAAAGACGTTTTAAGGAGAAGAGCAGTTTTCAAGATTTGCTCTTCTCTTGCGTTTTTGGTGCATTTTTTTTTTTATTTTGTGTGCTGACATTTCAATAGGGAGTCATTCTACCCACTGCAAAGGAACTCTCAGAGGAAAACATTACATATATGTGAGTCTGAACAATTTCATTTCTAAAGACATGAGTTGGTGTTGATAATGGGGAACCCAAATGCTCAAATCAGAACAGACTGAGCAGGACATGAAGACTGCCTGGATCCACATGGGTGGAACAAACAATAGGAATAAAGGAAGAGAAGCCACCTACAACTTCTATCTGACAAGTGGCTTGATAGTGGCCAACACATGATTCAGCAAGTGAGACAGTTACATGATCACATACAACAGTGACCAACATGCAACTTGGGTAGACTTCCTCCTAGTAAGGAAAAGGCGCTAGGGAAGAATCAGCAATTGCAAAGCCTTGTCTAGTGAAATGGGCAGCATAAACCACTGCTGGCCACAATCAGCTGCAGGCAATGGTCAGAGAAGGGTCTAAGGTCAAAACAGACTAGACTGAAGACCTGGAAGTAGACTGTAGCAGAAGCACAAGAGTTCAAGGAAACAATCAGGGCTCTCACACATCAGGAAAAAGAGGAAATAGGTTTAACTGAAGAGGAATCTCACAGTCTTGTAACAGCATATGTGAAGACCATAGAACAGATATGCAGCCCAGTCAGGTATGGAAATAAGCCACATAAGAAAGCTGGTGGTGGAATGCAGAAGTCTAGGAAGTCATCAAAAGAAATAGTGAAGCAAAAAGTGGGAAATAGAAAAGAAGAACCGGGCTAGGATGGATTACTGGTTGACTAACAAAGTAACTAAGAGAGCAATTGCAATAGTAAAAAACTAGGCATTAGAGGCACTCTCCCAGCATCTGGAAAGTAACATAGCAGATGGCACAAAGAAACTCTGTCAGTTTGCAAGGCAGACACAGGAAAGATAAGGAATCAGGTTGCAAGCAAAGACAGAAAAACAAAAGATAGTTATCAGACACCCTTCATAAGAGTTGCCAGCAACAACCTACTCATCAGTCCACAGGACATCAAAGGCAGATGGAAGGAGTACTTCCAGCAGCTTCTGAATGAAGAAAACCCCACAGAAGCTGTACTACCCCAGACACAGTCTACGATGAAAGAGGAGGAAGAGTCCATCATAGAAGAAGTAAAAACAGCACTAAGGAAAATTAAGTCAGAGAAAGCAGTTGACTCAGAAGAGGTCATTGCAGATATGATCAAGATGTTGTGTGAGTTAGGGGAGAAATGACTCCAGAGAGTTATAGCAGTATGGATAGAAAAGCATAACCTAGATGACTGATAAACAGTGCCAGTGTGCAAGAACAAGGGGGTCATTCACAGCTGGTAGGCATTATGGGTCTATGTTCAGCCATCAAATTAAACTTCCATTGAATGGCTGCGCATCAAACCCTGTCCATGGAATGTTCATTTCATCTCTCATCCCATCTGCCCCTTTTCCCCACTGTATGGTGGTCTCGGAGTTGGTATATATAGTTAGAGTGGGTGTGGGGAATGAAGCCCCGGGTGGGTTTGAAGTACTGTGACGGGGCACACTGGGAAGTGGTGGCCAACTAGTTACTTTCCCCATCGATGAAATGAATGTTTGCTGAATGAACATTTGATGGATAGGGTTCAATATTCAGCTGTTCGATGGATGTTCCATTCGATGGTTAAACAGTATAGCGGTATCAAACTGATGTCACCCTGCATGAAAGTTCTGGACGAGGAGATTGATAAATGAATATGCAGAGCAGTAGAAGGTAAAATGGAAGATGAGCGGTTAGAACTCAGATCAGGATGCAACACAAGCAACGCAAAGTTTGCAGTGAGACAGACAGTTGAGAAGAAGCTAGGCATGAGTAGAGAGTCCAACTAGACATTCTGAGACTTGGAGAAATCAGCGGCGCAGTGGTGCAGCGGTTAATGCTGTCGCCTCACAGCAAGAGGTTCTCCGGTTCGATTCTCGTCTGGGGTGCCTTCTGTGTGGAGTTTGCATGTTCTCCCTGTGTTCACGTGGGTTTCCTCCGGGTACTCCGGTTTCCTCCCACATTCTAAAGACATGCTTCTGGAGCATTTCTCCCCGGGCCTCCGCTGAAAACAGGATCTGTGGAACCTAGTTGGACTTTCCCGGTCAACAAATGATAAATAAATAAAATAAATAAAATATGAGAAGGTTCCAAAATAGCTGATTCAAGCAGTCCTGCAGTGGTTCAAAGTTCCAAGTACATGGATAGAATTAGTGTAGGCTGTGTACAAAGAACCAGTGACACTTGTTTGAACAGTGTTCAGACTCATATATGCAGATTCCCAGTGGGGGGTGGATGTGCAACAGGGTTCAGCTCTGAGCCTTCTGCTCTTCGTACTGGTAATGGACTAAATCAGAAAATAGGTAGGGCGGATAGATCAACAAAGCTGCTGTATGCAGATGAGATGCCCTTGCAAGTATTGGGGAATGGAATGCAAAACTGAAAGCCCGTGAGATTAAACTTAGTATAGATAAGATAGTTGTTAATTGCTGCAAATGGGGGAAATCAAAAGCTGAAAATTGAGGTATAAGAGAAAACAGTATGGCAGGTTAATCATTCCAGGTGTCTTGGAGGAGTGGTTGAGGAGAAGTCTGAATGAGGAGACCAAAGCTAGAAAGAGAGGGGCTGCATCCAACTGGCACAGAGAATGAGGGGTACTGTGTGACAAAAGCATGTCAAAGAAGTTGAAAAATAAGGTGTAGAAACCAGTAGTGAAACCAGTACTATAAAGTTCAGAAATGTGGGTAGTGAAGGCAGCAGTTACAGCTAGAAGTGAAGGAGTTGAAGTGTCTGTGACAGAAGGTAGGATCCACACTATAGAATAGACGAAGGAATAAGAACAGCAAAAAAGAAGCCTGAGTAGTTTCAGTTCCAGAGAAGGTCAAAGAGAACAGGTTATGGTGATTTGGGCAAATGCACAGGAAATCAGATAAGAATCTGTTGAAAAAGATTTGGGAGTGGCAGGAAGAATGGGGAGTCTATCAGTTGGCATGGAGGGTTAAGGTTGTGAACTGCAGTTCTTGTGGCGGTGGTGGGGTTGGCATAAATGGTGGTTTGATTCAGGTGCAAGGTACAGGGTTTGATTCTGACCTCTAGGTATTGTCTAGGGTTGTAATGCTCTGCAGACTGATAGCCAAGTATTTACCAGTGAATCTGCGAACCAAGATGAAAGAGATGAAGAAATTGAATGAGAGAAAAATTGCGGCATTCATGCATGGTTGTCAAAGAAAGTGGGAAAGTGGCACTGAATTGAGAAAGATGGCAGCAATTGATGTGACATCCCAACCCCATGTAGAAAATGGGACAAAAGGGGCCGATGATGATGATGATGATGATGATGATGTTCAGTCTTTGAGAGGGGCTTTTGTAATGGCTGCCTTATTCCCTCCATCCACCTTCCTGTTTTACACATTCCAGCAGTGACACTGTAGCAGCAGCAGGCCTTCATGTAAATAAACTTAGTTTATAAGCTTTCCAGCTGGTGTGCAGGTCCTGGGGGTATGCATATCATCCCCTTAGCCCCAGGGAAATATTATTGTACAAGGGACAAAAGGGCATTTACTCCCTCAGAAGGAGAGAGTTCAAGAGTTTAAGGAAAAGTCACATGACAGAACAGAAGACTAATGTGCCCATTTTTGTTCCTGCTGGTTGCAGAGGGCTGACTAATCTAATGCGTTGCTCATGGCATTTTTTATTTTCGAGAAAAGCTGGAAAGTGTAGCTGTTTATATGCAAGTTTCAGGCAGGAAGTGGTAGTGGTGTGTTGTTTCACTTTTTTACTCCGCTAAAGCTATAAAGTCATCATTAATTTGTTGCAGTGCCCTTTATTGACAACATTTTACATTAGACAGCAGAATAGCAGAAACATCATGGCAATAAAAATGTCTATAAAATATCATTTAGAATTTACATATGATTTCTATTTTTCTGAGACGTAAGTAGTCTGTCTAAAATAGGTGCCATACCTTTCTAGGCAATGTGGATATTACAGTAGAAATGAAGTAATATTCCTATAATGTTTGACTTCTTCGTTACACAGACATATGTTTTTATGTGCACAAGATCTTTTCACAGCCCTTGTTACCAGGTGCTCACTTCCTGTGATGACTACCCAACTTGAGTCATGTCTGAAAATGCCGACTTCTAATTAATGCAGTCTGCTAGTAAAGTTAATAATGTATACAATTCAAGTTATTGAACAGAATTAGGTTAGATTACAATATTTTTACATTCTTTCTACAGAATGCTTCAGGAACCCATAAATGGTACATCTAGAAGTTGTATACTCTCACCTGTTCAGATTTTCACAGAGTGTCCAGATCATATTTTACCTCATATTTTTGGTCTGTCGCTCATAACATTTATGGTTTTCTGGCAAATCATTGAGGCTTGAAGTCACTAAATAATCACACAAATTTGAGTTTAAGACTTCATATCCTTCAGAAAATGTTATATTAATAGTAAAGTCTGTTAGCCTATCAACTTTCTAAGCTTACCAGACCATTTGGGCCTTTGTCCCCCCATTATTTTTGGCTTTGTCCTGATTTCCTATGCCGAGAGGTTGAGAGGTATGTAATAGATATTTGATGTTTGAGTCACTGTGTTTTGTATTTTTGATATATAATAACTGACAAAAGTGCTGGACTTCATTGATTTTTTTTTCTCCAGTTGCACTGGATTTTGTTTTATACCAGTCCCTTTCTTGAGTACTGACTGCTCTATTTTCCAGTAAAACTCGCTCTGCTGGAAATGGATGCACGGCAGCTTACTGTTGTTGTTTGTCTTTCGGCTTTTCCCGGTAAGGGGTCGCCACAGCGGAACTCCAGTCCGCTAATGATTGGCAGTAGATTTTTATGAAACGCTGAGGTGCCAGCTCGACACCCAACTGTCAACAAAGGCACGCCCATTTGTGCACGCATGTCTTTCGAATGCTACCCAACCGCGGGGAGGACATGCAGACTCCACACAGAAGGCACTCCCAAGCCCAGCCGAGAATCGAATGGGAGAACCTTTTGCTGTGAGGTAACAATGCTACCGCCATATCACCGTGGCATTATCACATCAGATTACTGTGGTTAAAAGAATTATATGTCCAAAAATAATATACAGTTAAACATTTGAAGTGAAAATGAAAAATTTCACTCTGTAGTAAACAAGGTGTATATATTTGGGGAAAAATGATATTTTACAAGAATAGTAACTTATCTAAGGCATTGCATGAAACTAGGGCCTTCCTCAGAGAAGATGTGGGTGTTTAGTGCTCAGTACAGTAGGGATTATTTTACCTGATCAGAGCTGCATTGTACATGTCACCTGCCAGCACTCAGCAGGGGGGACAAGTCACTGCCTTCTTAGAGGAAGACAAGTAATCCGCAGCGTCATCATTTTCATTATACGATAAGGCACCCCAATCCTAGATGATCTCAAAAGACAAAATAAGCCAATGGTAGAAAGTGTTAGGATTAAAACTGTCTCCATCTTAACACAAGAAATGTGGATAAAGCCTAAAACAATGGGGAAACAAAGGCCCAAAAATAGGGACAGATTTTAAATATTGCTGTTATAAAAAGGTTTTACATTATGATGCATTTTCTCAAGGGTATAAAGTCTGAAACTGAAATGTGTGTCATTTTTTTAGCATTTTATAGTCAGTGATTTCCCACATAACCTCAGATTTTTTGTGGAACATACCAAAAATATGAGGAGAAAATCTGGACAGTTGAAAGGTGTGGTTAGGATTTTGAAAGTGTGCACACAGATTGTAGATTCAAGGTTAGTTAGTCTTTTACTGTAGTGAGTTCTTTAACAAAAACAGAAACAGCCTGGCACTCCACAGGTTGCTTAAGTAACATTTTGAGCCAAAGGCGATAGATTTCAAATGAGATTTAGGGTACTGCTGCTTCAGTTTTCTCCTATGGATTTAAATATTTCTCCCTCCCTCCATAATAAGGTTGCACCATTCTGAAGAAAGGATTAGAAGATGACTCACAGGGTATCCTGTCTAAATCCGTCATAATCTGCAGTTGTGGAAGTTTTTCAGGGTTACCTGTTTTTCATTAAGCGTGGAACTTTTGTGTTTTTTGCCACGTCAGGAAATCAGCATGGTGTTTCAAATAAGTGCTGGATTCTTCAAAGTTCGACTTCATGATTAGTGCTAGTTATAGAATTATTCATATTTAAGTCTACATTTGGCAGAAGATAAGATAGTTTTCCCTGCTATTCTTTGAAAAACTTTTTCCTTTTGTTTCCTTGCCCTTTGTCTAGACCTTATTTGGTAAAGGCTTTCAGTACTATTCAAACAGCTAACATTAGACTTCCATTGTGATTAGCAATTTCACAGAGAATCTTAGGACTTTTTGAAAAAGACAAATCTGCTGTCATGGAAGAAGGTAAATGCTGAACATCTAAAAGTAGTTAACATTTTTTTTTTTTTTTTTTTTTATTTGCTTGTAATAAGACAGTGGCATCATTTGTGACATAAAAGCGTAAAAGTGCTGCAAAGTGCACATTAAATAACATACAGTGAAAGAAAGAAAATTTGTATTTTGAAATGTATATACCACAAAGACTGAATACCAGGTAAACTGTTTAGGAAACAAGTGGTAATAACATTTGAAACTGTTTAGAAATGTTACCTGGTGCACACATTAGCAAGCAGCAGTGTGGTGGTGCAATTTGTGACAGAGAAACTAGTTTTAAAACAGGATAGGCAACAATATTTGTAGGTGTTAAATGCTGGACAAGCTGAAGAAGAGAATATTTAACTTCCACAGAAAACAGAATGGCAGGTAACAGTGAAAGAGTTTCCCTTTGTATTTGAGAAAACATCACAAGCTTTTAGACTCACCAAGAAAGGGCAGCTTCCTTCATTTCAAAGGCAGGATTATGAATGTTTTTGATTTGCGTAATAGAATGTCATTGCTCTGATTGAGTCATTTATGTGTTTAATTATACATTTACTCATCATAGTTCTGCTTAGTTGTGCTTCAAGTTTAATAAAAATATAGAGGATCCTGCTACATCCATAAGCTGTATTAATTGTACTTGCAGACCATATGTGCTTAAAACTAGATTTTAAACCAGATATTGCTCTTTGGTTTCCTTTCTGTGTACACAACAGTAGCAATTTCCTAACTGTCCACTATATGTTACATCAGTGCATATCTGTTCCATCTTCAAAATTGATCCCCAAAGTATAAAAATGCAACATTGGGGTGCATTATACAACATTATGTACAGTTTGCTCGCTGTTTATACTGTTTATTTTGTATGCATGTGGTATACATGGTACTTTAATATGGAGGGGGAAAGACAAATTAAAATACCAAATGACACACACATTCACACTCCCTCCCTAAAGATAGTTTTGTCATTAGAAAATGTTGTAACTGTGGTTATAAAAAGCTTTGGATCAGTTACATAGCTTAACTTTGTCTTAAATCCGAAGCTAATTGAACAAGGCTAAATACCCTGGAAAAAAATCAAACACCTTTTCTTCCTGAATTAGGTTTACCGAGATGATTTGAACCCCCTGATGCTCAGATTCTAGCAGCCATGGGTTTGACCCCTTTTGAACATTTCTCTTATACCGAGATCAGTAAAACTGTTGAGCCTAAACCTAGTTAAGAAACTGTAAAACAAGAATGTATTGCTGAAGAATGGGTGTGACCCTCCTTGTCATTTTGTATTTCAGTTATTTATATGTCATTGTGTACTAAGGTAGTGTCTGTATGACATTGATAAAGTTACAGTAGTTCATGTGTAATATCAGACAGACCTTGTGTCTGGCAGATTGTAGTGCATGTGTGACATCAGATAGCCTTGTGTCTGGCCGGTTGTAGTTCATGTGTGACATCAGATAGCCTTGTGTCTGGCAGATTGTAGTGCATGTATGACATCAGATAGCCTAGTGTCTGGTAGATTGTAGTACATGTGTAACATCAGATAGTCTTGTGTCTGGCAGGTTGTAGTACATGTGTGACATCAGATAGCCTTGTGCCTGGCATATTGTAGTGCATGTATGACATCAGATAGCCTTGTGTCTAGCAGATTGTAGTGCATGTGTGATATTAGATAGCCTTGTGTGTGGTAGATTGTAGTGCATGTGCGACATCACATAGCCTTGTATCTGGCAGATTCTAGTGCATGTGTGACATCAGATAGCCCTTGTGTCTGGCAGATTCTAGTGCATGTGTGACATCAGATAGCCTTGTGTCTGGTAGATTGCATGGAATAAGACAAGCACATATGTAGAAGGACTATAAACAGTTCTTTTTGTTGTTTCGTTATGTGCCCTTATATGTAGTTATTATACAGCATCCTACAAATGGCAGATTCACAACTGCAGCTGCAAGGAGTTTATTGAATATCTCATCAGATTACTTATGTTGCCTGGATGTTGAAGAATTTTAAATCATCAGTGTATATGTGTACTGTATTGCAGTTCACATTTATCACCATTTTGTGGTATGTTTTTGTGTTAATTTCAATGTGCCACTCTCATTTCTAGCCTCCCTTACAACACGTGACACAAAACAAGATATGTCAGAGTCCCAGGATAAAAGAATGTGCTTGCGATAATGTTTTTTTTTAGTACAATGTAAGGATGAACTTGATACATCACATATATCTCACAGCAAATATCCTCTGCATGTGCAACTATCAAGCTATAGGGCATGCGCATCCAGGGTGCATGAGCCTCATATTCTAGAAATGTCATGGAAGTAGACTGGGACTGACGATACGATATGAAGAATGTGGTAGCAGCAGTCAAATCAGGAATGCTCCATATCCGCACAGAATTCTATTGTGTGTTTCCGCATACACAATGCTTTACGCTTTGTAACATGAATGTTCTGTGTTAATAGAATGCTTATATGATACAATACAGCACCCCTTCCCCTTTTGCAGATAGCATGTAAACTGTTCATATGGAAACAGATTTTGATCATAGACAAGACGCACTCAATATGTCTGTTTATCTAGTTTTGACTAAGCTGCGTTTTTGGACAGGAAAATATTCATTACATTTAAGTAGCTTCTCAGTAAATTTTTATTGAAGTCTTCAGAAGGCTAATATCCAAGTTAGCATGGCACTTTCTGAAAAAAATACCCATATCTCTGGCACTTGGCTGTCTCAGACATCTAAATGAATGAAATTTTTTCCCCTTGCAAATCAGTAGAAGATTGTTTTTTGACACGCACTGTTTTTCATTGAGTAGCCATAGCACCATATATTTAATTTTATACCAAAATACCAAATCTTGTATATTAATTTCCTGACAGCTCTTAGACCCACACACCTTTTTCATTTAAATTGTATAACAGGGGTTTAACTCTTAACTTCTCAGCTCAAAATCAGGGACAAAGCCAAAAATTATAATGGAATGAAGGCCCTAAATCACAGGCAAATTTTAAATATTACTGTAATTCACTTCAAACTACAACTTTTGCACGAATGTGTATTTTCTGAACTATAAGAAATATGAAACTCTTATGCTGGGCACTATTAACTAATTGTAATCCTCAGTGATCTACCAGAAAATCAAAATATTTATGAGGTATAGGGTAAAAATATAAGGCAAAATTGGGTGTGTTCTGCAAAATCTGGGGGCAGTCATTGCAATCTTTGTCACTGACTACAGTTATAGTGGCAGCTTTATGTTAAGACATAAAGGTTATTTCTTCCTCTTTCTCAATATACTCCTTTTTAAGCTTTTTATGACGTTGTCTTTGCATTTGAAACTGTAATCGTGTATATTTTGGATTTGGATTTCATCATGGAGGTACTGTATAGTCTTTAGTACTACCTTTTTATAAAAATAAAGTTTTTCTTCCCAAGCCACCATCCCTGACTCACACTGCCATGTATCCAGTCTTCTAGTTGCTTTTTCAGGGAGAGTCCTCCTTCACTGCCCCACTTCTAGCCAGCCACTCGCCCAATTGCTTTGTCTAGGAGAAATCAGAGCTTTTACAGTTACATGGGGTCTGGTATTTTTTATATGCAGGTTATAGTCCCTGCTTCTAAATGCAAGTTTAGGCTGCAACATGCATTGCATACAGTGCTTGTTTTTATGGTCACCATGTTGATATTTGCACATTTGTCCACACTGTCTCTGTTGTACCATCCAACTAGACCACTGGTCTTATGGGGTATATACTTCTTGCCCTCTACCAGGAGGCAGTACTCTCTTCTCATTATGTCTCTACTCAGTGGTAATCCTATCAGACACTCACTCATTTCTTCCAGGCTGATATGTCTAACCCCCCAGATCCATTACTTATACTCATTTACATTTAGAGTAGTCTGGGTCAGAACCTCTGTGTTGTTGGCATTGATCCTTCTAGTGCTGCTCCGATTCAAAAGGGATACTGTATTCTGATTTGTAGGAACTTATTTAGCTGCACAAGTGATATTTCTGTGAGCAAATCTATGCAGAGAGACCTCATTAATTAAAGACTGTTTCCTAACAATGCACTAGCAAAGAGTGTGGGTGTGTGTGTATGCACGTACGTGTGTGTGTTTGTGTGTACGTGTGCACATGCCTGTGTGTTTGCAAGACTAAGATTCCTATTTAGTCAAAAGAAAGGAACCTAATGATACCAAGCAGCCTTGCTATACTTATTGCTTTATATTACATTATTTATTTCCTGCTTCTTGAAGGTGCTGCACATTTTTTTGAACTCAAGCAGTAAGATACAGTGGTGCAAGAAACGCATAAGGTAATTTCCAGGAAGTGAAATATGACGTTAAGTATACAAAACCAAACGTCACTGATAATGAAGCTCTTAGTACATTTGAATATACCACGTAAAATTGTCTGTGCAGTAAACACAGTTTTTCTTTGTTTCCTGCTGCATGGTTTGTATAACCGACTCTCTAACGTGTGATGCAGAAAGTAGCATGTAATAAAAATAAGGCATAAAAAGAGCAAATGAGTGTGTAATTATAGAAAATGTATCCATGGGGCAACATGCATGGATGTCAATATCTCTATCACTATAAAACCAAAATGAGATTTTTCACCTCTGGGTCAGATGAAAAAGACGTTGATCAATATTGTTCGTAAGTATCACTACATAAGTCGTACCACATTACTTTGACACGAGTGTCAAGCTTTTCTGTTCATGATTAAGGGCTTAAAAAGGCAAAAGGAGCAGGTATAAGCACTTACATAGTTATTTTAGTAGCTTCTCTATGAAGAGCGACTAGAATAGAAAGATATTTCCTTTTAAAGACAGGAAGAGAGACTAAAGCAAAGTATTTCACATATACTGGCGTAAACAAAGGAGAAGTAAGCATGGTGTATACATTAAAGTACGTTATGGTATCTAGAAAGTCTAAAATTCAGTATCTGTCAGGACAAAGCAATTGTAAAAACAAACAGGAACACTTGAATATTGCCTGCCATCCCTTAAATACTGTATGTAAAAATATAGTGGATGTAGCAAGTAGTTCTAGTCTACCATTCATATTAGGACTGTGTGAACTTCTAAATGTTCAGTCTCGTAGGTCAAGGCTTATGAATTGTTTTCCTCTAGATTTTGTTAATGTATATCTTTCCACAGTTCACAAAAGGTTTCAGCCTCTGCGTAGGAGGTGCTCACAAGTTTAAATTAATGCTAGTCATGGTATACATGTTTTACGTCTGAAAGTCCGGGATTGTTAAGTGGGATATTGGAAGTGCAGTGGGGGGTGGGTGAATGAGATGGACATAAATTTGATTTGCAGTGTCTTATAGGTTCATAGATTAGTACTAGGCTAATTGCCCTTGTGGGCTATTTTAAGCCTAGCCAAATACCCCATGTGAGAATTAAACTCTGCACCTTATGTTTGAAAGGCAAAATACCTTACCATTATGCCAACCTCCCAGCCAATCAAATTTTACCTATCCAGGTAGGTTCATAGCTAATTACTAGGTTAGCTGCCTTAATGGGCCAGTCCAAGCCTAGCCAGTTTCCCACTCAAAGGTGAGAATTGAACACTATACCGTGTGTCTGTGAGTCATACATGTTAACCATTGTACCAACCCTCAAATAAGATTATCGGTCTTAGTCTGAGGCATAGTGACTGCAGCATTAGTAAGTATCACGGGTATGGGGTAAGTGCATGGAGTGAAGCCCTTTTGCAAAACTGTCTATAGGCCGCAACACTGTTTTATAGCAGGTTTAACAGTTTGCATATTTTGTGTCAGAAATCACAGATTATGTTCATAGTGTGAGGGCTCACACTTTTAGATCTCGCATTTCTGATGGGAAGTAAGGTGTAGTGATTTTGTTAACTTTAGCTCATATTCTTTACAAATTAAAACCAATTTAAACACTATGTTTTAGTTCAGTTTACTGAAAAATAATTATGATATCATTTTGTGTTGATATTAATAGTGCAAATGCACTTGTGTTTCTATGAATTCTTTCTGCCTACTTAATGATATAGAATTAATGAAAAATTCTTATACAACTGCATAGTCACAGCAAGTGGAATACCTGTGGTTCCCTGAGTGTTATTAATAGCTTCTGTAGGGTTTGTATCTCTACAAAAATGTAGAAAAACATTGATGTAAGCCATTCAGAGTAATCTGAAACATGTAAACATAGACTTCTATTGTAGCATTTATTGGCCCTCTCAAAAATTCTTGTCCCATGGATTTTGTAACATAAATGACTGTCTTGTGACGGGATGCCTACCATTTCTCTTTAGTCTGTTATTCACTTTAACAGTGACCTGAAGGCTACCTTCATCAGTGGCAGCTAGCCTTTACATCACGAGAATTCTTATCATTCATGGTGACAGTGTGTGGGATGGTAAACTGTCAGGAGGAGTTTGTAAGTGGTGTTGACTGTATAAAAAGGGGTTCCTATCTAGGGTGTAACCAGAATTTATGGAACTGTACAACAGTGTACATAACCTTTCAGAGTGTATCTGTTTCAACCTCAAAATGTGGCACCCCACCACCACTCCAGGTACGGCATATGTCTGGGGCAGCATACACCCCAGACACTGCATGTGTCTGGGCGGCATATGTTTGAATACAATAATTATGATAAATAGTTTGCCATGCAAAAACAATGACAGCGCTGACTGGTGAAGTCCTAGGCTACAATCAGTCAGAATACCAGTAAATAAAAAATAAAATAAAGCTTAAAAAGCATTTGCTGTAATTTACTTGGTGTATGTCTGCCTTATGTCCTGGCTTCTTAGGCAACTAAATGCGAACATTAAAAAGCTGAAAACAGTAAAACTTTCACAAGAAGATATGAAGCATGAAAAAGTGATAGCTAAGTCCAGGAGGTTTTTATGGATGAATAACAGTGCTTAGGAAAGAGGAGTGTTTGAGTGGAAAGTAATGAAACCCTGAAACACCATAATCTCCTTTGGGTTGTGTGTGCCGTAAGCAGGAAAAAAATGATGCTTTACATTATGTCTAGCGGTTCAACTGGGTGAACATGAATGGGCAAACCTTCACCTCAACAGGAGATTTTCAAAAACAGTGTTTGTTACAGGGGAGCAAGTCTTCCTGTATACCCCCATACCCCGAAGGGGACACCAGTACGCAACCCATCTTGCATATTAACTGCAGAGTCATCAAATTCGCACATTATGAAAAAGTGAAAAAAACATTAAAAAAGAAATGCACACACAGAAACCAGATTTCTCATGAAGGACAGGGATCAGAGAGTTCAGATTCAGGAAGCGTGTAGCTTCATCTACTTTTACACTCAGTACGAAGCAGAATGTAGTACGTGTTACAATTTTGTGCAGGGAGGGGTTTGGCCCTTCAGAGAACAGAAAGTTTCTTGGCCTGGTTAAAAAAACATGAATGAGCGCAGCTGATTAGAACTCAATTCATGTTAGGGCTGCTGTATTACTTTGGAAGAGATAGAAGGCTGTGTTCTTGGGACAGATAATAGTGGTGACACTGCTAATTGTGTTGGTGTTGATCTCTGGTGTTATCCTTTTGTTTAGCATATATTTAACGGTTGAGACTGTCAGTAACATTTAACTCTCCTTTGGACGAGACATTAAACTCCGTTCCTATGTTGGTGGTGGCTCAGGTGGATGTAGAATATCCCACAGGCCCGGGCAAAGTTTCTCCAGGTAGTATATAAATACCACCTTGAATCTCATTGAAAAAAGGCTACTAGCCTAGTGGTACTAACCCGATCAACAAAGGATAAATAAATAAAAATGTGGCAAAAAATAAGCACATTTGCACTCATTACTATTCCAAAATCAGGGCACCTATACTGGGATGTGCTTTTATATGTTCACAATTTTGGGGTAGTAAGGTCTCACCCAGAACTAAAATGAAGTTATATAAAATAGAGGTGGCTACTGATGTTCACATTAAATGTAAAGCCTGTTATTCATAAAATGTATCACGTTTTAATATGTGTCCTGAATATGGACTATCATTTTGACTGTATAATGGTTACTGAGAGGCAATTGAGATTTCTGTTTCCTATTTAGTTATGTCCCTCTGTAATTCAGTTACTTAACATTTAGACCTATAACGTCACAGGAACGTTCTTCCATGTATTAACTTCTTTCTGTGAATAAAATATTTCCCTGTATCTCCTTCAGTCATCAAACCTCTGTTTTCAGATTTATCCCTTTTTTTTTTTCAAACAGCTGCCACCTACAGGTAAGAAAACTTCTGCCAATGTCTGTTTTGACACAGAAGTCACAACTTCTACCACATTTGGGGATGTTAAAGGGGCTCAGCTGTAAACACAACTAGAGAACGGTTTGCAACAAGTTGTACAGCTCCAGAGAATATTACACCATGATGGCTTCTCAGAAAAATAAAAAAATGCTTTAAGAAGGTACTTGAAGTTAGAAGAACCTACTTGTCTTAATTTTAGTTTTGGATAAGAATATGTAACTAAAATAATAATGGACGCATAAAGACACACCCGAGTAGGAGGCAAAAGAAGCCGAGAAAAATGAAAGAGGGTTAAACACACAAAACGAGATAAATGGAATGTTAAGAAATGGAGTACAGATCTGATTGTAAAGACTTTTTTTACCATTATGATAGGCTGATCGCATGCTCAAAGTAATCTCTACCTGACAGCAACTTTTAGGGAGTTTTTGCAGATGCAAATAAAAATACAATTTTTAATGCCTAGAAAATTGCTTGATTCATGCAATGTCCAACAATCAGAGCAGAAATTCAGGAAAAAAAGAGCACAGTGTACAGTCCTTACATACCTGCATCATTATATATAGAGTTTTGTGAAAACTTTGTTTTAAAAAAATAATTCCTTTTATTTAGGTTTAAAAAGCCTTATAAGTGTGTTGAGACTGCAGTTTCCTTTTGTCTTTCAGGGTTAATTGGGGGTACATCATTGCAAGTAACGAAAACTGACAATACAGAAATCCACTAACCTAGAGTTAAGACAACTGTGTAGTGAACTAGACAATTTATATCAAGTAAACATAAAGCCCAAACATTTCAATACTTGCTAGCAATGTTAGCAAGGGCAAGTGTGTTGTTGCAAAAACAGAACAAGTCTTGCATAACGTGGGCCTGAGGAAGACGTAAAAGAGCGGTAGCTGTCAGTACTGAAGGAAAATGTGAGTCCCAGAGTCTAGTGACAGATTTTTATTTATTCTTTTATTTCAGATTTCGTTATGGGGCAAATGCCAGTGTGTCAGACACAATTTTAAAATGTAATCATCATGTAACATCTTTGCAGAAGAAAATACAGCACGTGGAATCATTTTTTTAATTTAATTTATTTTTACATATTTTTATCGGATTATCTGGTCTCATGACTTTTCAACCACCAAATGAGCACAAGACAAATTGTTGAATGAAGTTGTTAAACATTGCAGTGACATGGTGTATATTGCAGTAAAAGTCAAGAATACAGGCCAATTAATGACAGTCGGTACAGTACCTGACATATACTGCAGTAAGAAAAACAGCCCAAAACTGTACCGTTAATGTAATGCAGTTCAGTAGAGGCAATGAAAACAGAGTAATAAGAACAATTCAGAAAAGTACTCCTTAAAGTACTTAAAATTCTTGAGAACGATGCATGAAAAAAATTTTAAAAAGTGCTACCTCAGAAAAGTCAGTATGTACAGCACTCATCGTGTTCGCTAGGCTTTTGATTATGTTTTGAGCCGTTGTCATCATTTGAAATGCACACTTCGAGGGCAGAGCGTTTCGTAATGTAGGCATTCAGTTGCGTTGGGGGTCTGTAACATTAGTGTTCGAAAGAAGTAACCTTGGGCTGAGCTTTTGAAGGTGATTTCTTTGTATAGAACTACAGTATACATGCAGTGTTACAACACTCAGAACCTGACCAATTAAAACAGACACACCAGTAATATTACACCATTATGGCTTCCGAATTTCTTCATGCAATGTATCTGGCATGTCATTACTTTAATTGCAATATATATTTTTAAAGTTCGGATTATTCTAGTTTACCAAGTAGCAGTTCTGTAGCAAAGAAGATAAAATAAGGTACTGAAGAATTTGCCCATGGCTTTAGGATGGTTGGTATGGTACATTCAAAAAGAGGATTTGCTGTTATTTATGTATTTTTTTATTTTAATCCTTTCTAACTAGGTGAACCTACTAGAGGCAAGACTTTTTTTGCAGATTACCCAGGAGTGTTGCCTCATTAAATGACTTGCTCAGGGCCACACAGCAAGCAAATGGAGGATGAGGGCTTTCTGTGGGCAATGTAATTCAGTTAGTTTAGTGCTGTCAGCTACAGCACTAAACTGTTTGTAAACTGCTAGTGGTAACTGCCCAGGTACTTATTCTGTCTTCCCTGTATAGCTGTTCACTTAGTAATTCAAACAGATGGATGTAAGGCTCTTTCGGGAGTTTGAAAGCAGTAAGTTGAAATTCAGTAATTTCTACCTGAAAAGTGGGCCAAATAGAAGTAGGCAGAATCCTGCTCTGGCATACAGAAAGATCTGTTGTTCCTTGTGGTAGTCATATTTGGTAAGATCGGATGATATTCCTTAAAGAAGGAATGTCATCCAACCAGGAGGTCATGTGGGATAAGGAAGTGTAAGCTAGTTTAAAAAAATGGGGAGGAGGCCACTGGGCTGGGGAGGTAGGCAAGATATGACTCAGGTAAGAAGTCAAAGAGAAGGGTAATGGTGTCATATTTCAGTGTGGACTTACAAAAGTGCCATCCTAGGAAAAGTCACAAGCCCTATGTCAGCTGATAAAATGCAAACCTAGCGACTCTGTGCTGAATTTGCAAAAGGCGTGAGAAGGGTGTGAGGTCTTAGGTGCAGAAAAGGAGTTTCAGCACAGGTGGCTTGAAATCAAGGTAATCTTCAGAGTTTTGCATCTGAAGTATGGACTAAGGCATCTCATGAGTCTAAGCAGCACAGCGATGTCATTTTTTAAAACTATTCAGCAAGAATATGTGTAGGGCAGAGGGGGCATTCGGACACCCACAGGTAGTTGGTTGCTCATGTGTGGTTTATGAGTGTTTCATCACTTTGCTATGTAACTGTAATATCCTTTATACACCTATGAGACAAGATTACGAGAAAAGGCCTTCAACTAATCCACCTACCTAGTTAACGGATAAGTACAGCAGGTAAACCAAAATTATTCAGAGAGAGCTGGCAGACAAGTAGGTATAGTTGCATCATGCCATTATGGTACCTGGGTGACAATAGCTTATATTCTTAGCTTTACATATGAGTTTGTTAGTTTTATGCTAATCCTAGACAGTGGTAAGGTTAGCTCAGGTGAGGCATCAAATACCAGAGCTTCAGGGTCAGACAAACACATAATGACATTGTCTGTTTAGACATGTATAGAAGCATTTGTACTATATATCATATATACAGCTTGTAGCAAACAGAGTTTTAGGGTGTCTTGAAGGGTATCTAAAATTAACTCATTTCATAAAACACTGTAGCCAAGTATTATAGGTTCATAGAAGGTTACTAGGCTAGCGGCTCTAGTGCCTTTACAAGCCTAGCCATGTTAATCCTGAGTATCCCCATTTGTTTTTTTTTGGGTAGTTTGCAGAACTAATTTATGTACAGAGTTGGTCTGTGATCAACCCTACGTACCCTGTCCATGAGGGACATTGGTGCCACCCCAGGGATGAATTTGCGATCTCCCATCCAGTTATCTAGGTTGCGTTTGAATAGGGTCAGTGAGGAGCTCTGTTTTACGGGAATAGGAAGTCTATCCCAAAGAAGCCGCAGTCTCTGGGAGACGTATCTTTCTGTTCAGCATATTCTGTTAATGACACAAGCTCGGTTGAGATACCAAGAGCGAGAGACTCTTGTGCCATTTGACTTGCGGATGTGCAGCATTTCCATTAGGGCAGGGTTGGAGATTGTCCTATAGGTCAGGCACAAGTGTCCTCTCAGCAACCTGTAAGATACAGAGTAAAGTGACAGGGCTTTCAGCCTGTCCACATAGGTCATGGTTTGGAATCCCAATATTTGCTTAATGAGAAATCTCTAAGGTCTCTCCAGCTGCTGCAGGTGTCTGGTGAGATACATGCAAAAGGGTGCATTTTACTCTATTAGTGGGCTGATATGGGTCAAATGCAGTGAAGTTATAACATCCCTTGACCTGAATTTTATGCCTTTCCTTATGAGGTATGCTACGTAGAAGGCTTTCCTTACCACTGTGGAAACTTGGTGGTTGTCCCTACTGAATGGTGCACTGCTATAGTCATCCTTCTCCACAAAGGAGGAGTGACTACAGACCCTGAGAACTATCGCCCCATTAGCCTGACAAATCTGATATGCAAAGCTATGGAACACATCATCATGGACCTAATAAACAAAGATATAGAGAATCTCCAAACTCTGGATCCCACACAGTTTGGTTTTCTGAAGGGTAGATCATGCCTGCTCAACTTGGTCAACTTCTTTGAGTCAGTCACCAGAGCTATGGATGAAGGCAAGGTGGTTCATACAGCCTACCTTGATCTGGCCAAGGCCTTTGATACCATTCCCCACTCAGGAATCATAGAAAAACTCACTAAGCTAGGCATCAACCCCTATATCACTAGGTTGGCTGCAAACTGGCTCACAGATAGAACCCAATGTGAAAGTAGCTGACTCCAAGTCAAACTGCCAATCAGTCACAAGTGGAGTCCAACAGGGATCAGTCCTGGGTCCTCTTCTATTTGGTATCTATTTCACAGAAGTCCAGGCCAACACGAAGAGACTCTGTCTGACAAAGTCTGCAAACGATTACAAGTTGGGAGCCATTATTAACTTCACAACTGATGTTGACATCCTACAGAAAGGCCTCACTGAGACCAACGGCTGGTGTCAGAACCATGGCCTTAAGCTCAATGCCAAATAATGTGTCATCATCCCCTTTGAGAAAAACCCAGTTCCCATGAATTACCACATCAATGGTAGAACACTGAACACAGAAAGTGTTATAAAAGATCTGGGAACACAGGTTGACAGCAACCTCTCCTTCACTCACCACATTGCCACTGTGGTCAGAAAGTCCTTCTATGTAACACATCTCATTACTAAGGGCTTTGCATCCAGGAAGAAAGAGGTCATTGTCTCCCTCTACTCTTCCCTCATTAGGCCAATCATCGAGTACAATGCCCCATTTGGCATGTACCTCACTAGACACCTGCAACAAGTGGAGAGGCCACAAAAGTACCTCACAAAGAGGATCCTAGGCCTTAAACACTTGTCCTATATGGACAGACTCAAAAACTCCGAACTATTCTCTTTTGCATATTGCCTATGTAGAGGCTATCTCTGCTTGACTTACAAAGCTATGTCAGACCCACCTCTGTTCGAAATGCTACATCTAAAGAAATCTCAATCCCTCCGCACCACAAGTTCCAGAGACCTCAACCTCATTACCACAATCAACAGAAAGTGCTGGAAGGACAGATTATTAAGCCAGAGACTGCCCATGCTATGGAATAGACTTCCCATATGTATCAAGCAGAGCACCTCACTGGCTGTCTTCAAGAGAAATCTTGATAAGTGGATGGGAAATAGAAAATTCACCCTGGGGATCACTCCAGTGGCTCTATTCGACAGAGGCACTGGGAACTAAGGTCAGGTGGCACGATGCTAGGGTAATCCTATGGGCTAGGCTTGTAAAAGCTCCAGGGCCATTAGCCTAGTACACACCTATGCACCTATGAAGTTCAGATTGTTATCAACCTGCGTTCCCAAGTCTCACATCACTGAATTGGAACTCAGTGGGGGGGGATGGCTGTCAATATTGTAATTTGTAGGGAATTCCATTTTGCCAAAGGAATAATAATGCATTTTTTGCAGTCGGTTTTAGACCATGGCTTTAGCACCAGTCATTTGTTTGTGTTAACCCTTCTGCTAATGTGTTGACGTCATTGGGGGACTTGGTGATTTTGCTCCCAGTTTGCAATCATCAGCAAATTTGGTGAACCAGCAGCTGTCTACTTTAGATTCTACGTAACCTGCCTGCTGACCAGAACTTATTTTTAATGACAGAAAGAGCTCTTACAGGTGAGTGCTACTTGAAAAATACACAAAGCTTGAGAAGAAGGCTTGACTGATATGTACAACTACATATAAAACTGGCAGGTAGTGAAAGGGTTCATAACAAGCAACTGAACCTTTCTGTTAATAATTATAAAACCTCAGTGCTGAATTGTTGAACCTACTTATGTAGAATATAAGAAATAATAACATTTAAATATTTTTGCAAACCAAAACCCAAAGTATTAACTGCATCCATTTGCAGTCAATACTCTGCTCTCTTCACATTGTCTCAGCAGCATCACATAGGGTTATATGTGACATTTCTACATAGAAACACACTATCTCAAGTCAACGCAGTGCAAATATAGACTATCTAGTAAAGAATGTGTTTTCTTCTTTTAAAGTATATAAAAACATGGTAGACGTTTCCACGACTAAAGAAGTTTCAGACAACTGGAAAATATTTAATTCCTTTAAAATGCGAACAAAGTTTTTTGAATCAGGGAACATTTAATATCTCAATAAATATATATGTATTCTATACACAACAAATAGCATATACTGAAAAAAACTTTTATAAAGAAGTTGAGGAAAATAATCTGTGACAATCTTCTTCTTCTTTTAGCTTTTCCCAGTTAGGGGTCACCACAGTGGATCACCTGTCTGCTCATGATTGGCAGTGGAGTTGTACGGTGTCGAGTTGCCAGCCCGGCACCCAACCTTCCACAGAAGGCACATGCACGCACTCACACCTATGGCCATTTTAGTGTGTCCATTCCACTTACAGCATGTCTTTGGGATGTGGGAGGAAACCGGAGCACCCGGAGGAAATCGATGTGACCACAGGGAAGACATGCAGACTCCGCACAGAAGGCACCCCAGCCGAGGATCAAACTGGAGAACTCTTGCTGTGAGGTGACAACGCTAACCGCTGCACCACTGCAATACTGTAAAAAATATATACTTTTATAAAAGTCTGTCACTATACTTTGCATAAGGGTTTTGCCCACACCCTGATATGTGTACATGCACACACACACACACACACACACACACACACACACACACACACACACACACAGATACATATGTAAATATGTGTTTGAATGACAGCATATGAAATATATGTTTATATGTTCACATACACACACATGATATATACACTTATATAAAGGTTTGCCATCAAAATGAAGAATGAAGGTTCGGTGAAAACAGGAATCTTGAATGGAAGTTGGCTGATTCCCGTATTGCTGACCTTCAAATCTCTGAGTGTACTGTACACCAAATGCCACTGTGCATTCGCTTATACGTGGTTGATGTCACGAATAGAGATCATGGTGCATTGCGGAGCAGGAATTGAATCCTTTTCTTCACTGTAGTGCATTGTCACAGTTGGAATGTATAGTTTGTAGGAGGTGTGAGGGGTACAGCCCCCCACAGTGGGGTGCAGGGGGGCTTGTTCCCCTGCAAATACATGATTTGTAGTGTTGTGCAATACTGAACTGCATAAATTCGTAGCGCTGAAAAGGCAAGCAGGTGAAACACGATGTGGAATAATACCGACTTGGCATTCACCTATATCACATTTGACATTGGAATCTAATTAATATGCAGGATGTCATATATATCACATTATACCACACCAACTTGCTCCACACAAAATACTCCCAATCACTCTCATTCCCACTAGGCATTTTTTACATCACCCACACTATTTTCCCATCCACATGTAGTGCAACCCTATAATTCCTATTCAGACCCCCCACCTGGAAACAACTTAAACTTTATAACCATGACTATCACGCAACTAAGTCTAGCCTGTCTTCTCATAATTCTTTACAACACCACAAGTTATCACTCTAGCAATATCCCTAAACTTAGTAGCACAACACTACATTATGCACTCTCATATACAGACACCACACATTATAATAATATTTGCCCACAATTGTTCAAGAACTACATAACGGACCAATTCAGAAATAAACACACATGCTCTCATTCCTACTCCAAAAAAACACAATACTTTCTCACACTCCTGACCAAACTCCAACAGATGTGGGTATATCCACCCCACCCCAGGCCCAAATCCATCCTGTCCAACTCAAACTGCTCCAACACAAATGTCAGAACATAACACCCCCACTTTCTTCATCCCTGGGCAAATCAAAAACAGCAGCAAAACCAACCATCTTGTAATGCTATATATTAATATTAGAAGTATCAAAAATAAAATACCTGAACTCCAGGCCACAATAGCACACTACTTCCCAGACATAGTTGCTTTAACAGAAACCTGGTTAAATAAAAACATAGCTAACTCAGAAGTTCTCCCTACCGGCTACAATATCATTAGACAAGACAGACCACTGTACAAGTCAAACTTAACTGTCTGTCAATTACCAAACTCCTACCCCTCCCCCAATAATTGGGACATACTTATCTCACAACTTCAACTTCATCCTAAAAAGGTCATCACCACAATTGTGATCTATATTCCACCTGGTAATACACCTGCTAGCCTTGAAGACTTCTTATCCTGGTGTTCTTCCACATACTCAAAAGAAACCCTTATTTTGGGGGACTTCAACCTTGATTGGTTCACCTGTATATCAGAACCACCAAGTAATCTAATAAATCTCCATGGCTACCAACAGCTAGTCCAAATTCCAACTAGATGTGATAAAAAATCTAAAAGGGAATCCATCCTTGACTGGGTCCTAACTAACAACCCCACATTGTACCCTCACACAGGCAGTCTCCCAGACACCTTAAGTGACCACAACATAATATATTTTATACATAGTAGAACAAGCATATGCAAAACCACTAACTATATATCCACTAGAAATACAAAAAAATTCTCTCCTGAGGTCCTCAACACTTTACTCTGTAACTGTGACTGGACCCCCCTAAAAACACTCCCACTTGACCAGGCTGTAGCATATTTCAACAAAACATTTCTACAACACCTAGACGCTGTCACTCTATTGTGCAAAATCAAGGTTAGAACATTTACAAACCCCTGGCTCAGTAAAGAAACCAAATAAATCCTCAAGTCCAGAGACACTGCCTGGCTTTACTATAAAAAAACAAAGAAGCACAAAGCCTAACTAAGTACCAAGAACTGCGCAACCGTGCAAAAAAATGCATTAGGCTGATCAAAAAATCCTACTAAACAACATTACAAACTAAATACCAACACAACTCGCAAAAATTTTGGAAAAATGTAAACCAGCTACTAAAATCCACCCAAAAGGCTACCCCTAAACCAACCACCCCTGACCCTAAAGTTCCCATCGAAACACAATTCACCTCCCACTTTGTGAACTCAATTCTATCCTTAGTATCACGGGACAGTTCCTTCCTCACTAGCCCCCCCAACACAAATAACACTAATACAAGCTTTACCCTCAAAACAGTTTCCACCACTTCAATCAAAAGCATGCTCTCCAAACTAAAAACCTCATCAACAGCAGCCGACCTACTCCCCAGCTATTTCTTGAAACTCACAGCAGATGCTATTGCTATCCCAGTCTCCACTCTCATAAACAGATCAATTGTTGAAAACTATGTGCCAAAACTCTGGAAAATATCCTGTGTTACACCCATACATAAAGGCGGGATCTCCACTGGACTTAATAACTACAGACCCATTGCTTTACTCTCCCCTCCTGGCCAAAATCCTAGAAAAATGCATCCATACCCAGATGCTAAACTATCTCCTAGACAGCAACATCCTGTCACCTACTCAGCATGGTTTCAGACCTGCCCATAGTACCACTACAGCCCTCCTCTGCTTCACAGACACAGTAAACCATCTCAAAAATAAAGGCCCACAAGTGTCAACTCTTTTTTTGGATATGTCCAAAGCATTTGACACAGTCTCACACCAAATCCTGCTAAACAAACTAAACTAATATCATCTATCAAATTCCACTCTTACCTGGTTCCAAAGCTACTTAACTGACAGGTACCAAGCTGTGAAATGGGAAAATTCTCTCTCTCCTCAGCTACCCATAACTATAGGAGTCCCACAGGGTTCTATCTTAGGACCACTACTATTCGCAGTCTTCACAAATGACCTCCATACCTCCATACAGCATGCATCTATAATTCAGGATGCAGATGACACTACCTTAATCTGTGCTGCACAAAACATTCCCACCCTCCTGCAAACAACTCAACTAGCATTCTCTGATGTTGAAAACTACCTTACCAAAGCCCAACTTATCCTCAATCCAAAGAAAACTCAGCTTCTGATTATAACCAGTTCTAACAAAAACACTAACAGTCAATTCACTATCTACTCCACTAATGCTACTCCAATTGCTCCAGTGGCACAGGCTAAGCTACTGGGAATAACCATAGACTCCCACCTAAAATGTGATAGTCATCTCAACTTAACTGTTAAAAAGGTACATGCCAAACTGGGGTCGGTCTATTTCTTACCAACAACACAAGATCAGTCATTGCTCGCTCCCAACTTCTATCCACCCTACTCTATGCATCTCCCATTCTGACTAATCTCAACAAAACTGAACTAAGCAAAATGGAAGCCTGCTATAACAGAATTGCCCGCTTTGCTGCAAATTGCTCATATAGAACTCATCACTGTACTGCTTTGAGACAGCTCCACTGGCTTGAACTGCCCAAACCTCCTAACCTACAATCAGCTCTGCCTCTGTCATTCTATCTATTACCTCCCCAATAAGTGTCCTGCCCTCAAAAACCTAGTACAACATCACTCAGCCAAAAGGCCTCTTAGATCATCAAGCAAACTACTACTAGAAGTCACCAACAGCTACAATAGCTTTGGAGATGCACTATGTAGTAGTTCAGTTGCTAAAAAATGGAACTCTGTCCCTACAAGCATTCAAAACCCATCACCCAAAGCCTCCTGTAAAGACCTCATCAGACAACATCTCAAGCAAAGTTGGCAGTGCCATGATTGCTCCCCAGGCTAGTGAAAGTGGATAACACATACATACAAAATCTAGAGCACTTGATAATAGTTTTCAATCTTACTCATAAACACTGGCTAATCTACAATGTATGTACTGTACCTGTGTACTATGTATATATTCTACCTATGTTCCAAATTTCAGCTGTACACCACAAATCTATTAATTACCTTTATTTTTAAAATTAATATTTTTTTGTTTGTTCTCTCCACTGTAACTGTTTATGTGCCGCATGCCACTGTAAAAACATGTCTCCTGTAATTTGTGTGTATACTGATCATGTCTAAATAACTAAATGTGTCTGTAATTTTTCTTTGTGGAGCTTTTCACCCCGGGCCTCTGCTGAAAAAGGGCCTTTTCAGCTCAGTCAGACACCCCCGGTTAACAAATGTAAAATAAAAATAAAATAAATAATAAAATAACTCAAACAGATTAACAGATTACATTGTTAATCCAACCTTTTCATGGTAAACCATATATAAAGGCACCGCAGCAGGACATCCAACCCGGTGGTGTGAACACTGTCTGTTAATGATGGTCACTGTTGATGTCAGGGCCCAACCTCCTGTGCAAATGGGA